>NC_051284.1:31914532-31982032 GCF_015220745.1 Sebastes umbrosus | reverse complement strand
ATAAACAGAAACATCATACTGACTTTATCCAGATATCATGTCAATATGGAGGAAGTGTAACTTATTAAAATAGGATCAAATATAAAAGAAGAAGAACTACAGATGTGTGTCGTGGTTCTCTCTGCAGAACGTTAACTAATAATTCATACGGAGTGATGGAGACCTGAATATGAGATTTAACATGATGCAGTGTTGTGTTTGTTTCCTTCTGCTGCTTCTCTGTATTTATATAAATATTAATAAATAATATTAAACAAAATGCTGGAAAAACAAGAGAAGAAAAGAAACGTTGACGTGAATCTGAAATAAATCAACTGCAGAGAAACTGTAGAGTAAAGAAACGACAGAAGAGAAGAGAAGTGAAAGATGACGGACTGACAAACAGGAAGAGGAGGAGAAGAAGAGACGACCTGAACACAAACTCATCTGCTCTGTGATGACAGACTGTCAGTGAACGCCTCGCCGCCCTCGCCGCCCTCGCCGCCTCCTCCTCATCGTCACATTAACTCCTCGCAGTAAAACACAGCTGGGGTTCAAACAGGAAGTTCAGACGTCTCGTCAGTTGACGCAGATCAACCTGTCGGCGCTCAGCGCGGTCACGTGACCCTCTACTGGTCACCGCCTGACGCCCGGCTCCCATCAGAACAGCTGTACGCCCGTTCATGGTCATTTATGTGTTCTGGCCCCTGCTGCAGTGTTTGAGCTGTGTGTGTGTGTGTGTGTGTGTGTGTGTGTGTGTGTGTGTGTGTGTATGTATGGTGTGTGTGTGTGTGTGTATGGTGTGTGTGTGTGTGTGTGTGTGTGTGTGTGTGTGTGTGTGTGTGTGTGTGTGTGTGTATGTATGGTGTGTGTGTGTGTGTGTATGGTGTGTGTGTGTGTGTGTGTGTGTGTGTGTGTGTGTGTGTGTGTATGGTGTGTGTGTGTGTGTGTGTGTGTGTGTGTGTGTGTGTGTGTGTATGGTGTGTGTGTGTATGGTGTGTGTGTGTGTGTGTGTGTGTGTGTGTGAGGCTTCCTGTCTTCACACTGTCCCAGATCTGTAACACTAACTCAAAACTAGCGCTGCTAACACGCTGTGACATCACACACCACACCTCCTCTACTCCGGAGTGAGGCCGAGCCTGCAGCATTAACACACACACACATGCACGCACACATACACACACACACACACACACACACACACACACAAACACACCATACACACACACGTTAAAGGAACATTTTCCATCATCAGTTTTTAACCTACAGAAAGAAATCAGTCAACTCTATGTTTCAGTTAAAGATACGCCGTCATCTCGGTGTGTGTGTGTGTGTGTGCGTGCGTGCGTGCGTGCGTGCGTGCGTGCGTGCGTGTGTGTGTTAATGCTGCAGGCTGTTGTCTTCACACACAGCTGTGAAAGGTCATGTAGTCAGTAAATTAACATATTCGGAGGCTGTGAACTTCACGTAATGAATCAAGAAGGTTAATGTCACCTTATACCGTCCAATAGTGACACGCTGCGTCCAAACGCGTACAAACGTAAAAAACAAGATAACGACGGCTGAACGTTTTTTTGGCCGTCACCATCTTGTTTTTTTGCAACCAGAAGTGACACTAGAGGGTGGAGCTAAGACACTAGAGGGCGGAGCTAAGACACTAGAGGGCGGGGCTAAGACACTAGAGGGCGGGGCTAAGACACTAGAGGGCGGGGCTATGACGATAGAGGGCGGGGCTATGATGATAGAGGGCGGAGCTAAGTACAACTGAACGCTGAATTAAACATTTTAAGGCGACCAAAATGTTCTAATTAACTGTGATGAAGTGTAAACACACTGAAAGGGTTAAAGTTGTAAGATGAAAACACGGACGACTAACTGACCGGACAACGGCGTGGTAGCGACCTGTCAATCAGCAGGTAGCCCCGCCCTAAAGCATCCCCTGCTTTATGGTGTATGAGACTCTAAATGAACATCATGCTGTGTTGAAGAAGACTTGAAACATAAAGGGATGTTTCCCATGTTTCCTGAGGTAATAGATGAAGAGAGCAGTAGACTCATTCTCTCAGAGGAGTCGCCCCCTGCTGGCTGCTAGACAGGATGCAGGTTTAAGCTCAGCTCTCAGGTCCAGAGGTCGACGTCTGACTGAAGACAATAAACAGGAAGTTTCCTTTCAGTGTCAAACAGGAAGCAGAGAATCGAAACCAAACCAGCAGCAGTTGTGACACAGTCAGCTGTTTCTTAATCTGATTTTCAGAGCGAAAGGTAATCACACCACATGTTCCACACACACACACACACACACACACACTGCAGCTGTTGGAAGCTGTGACTTTGTGAACAGCTGCTGCGTCATTTGGCAACAAGCTTGTGCTTCGTTATCAACCAGCACTAATTGATGAGCTCTGGGTGCTGAGTGTGTGTGTGAGTGTGTGTGTGTGTGTGTGTGTGTGTGTGTGTGTGTGTGTGTGTGTGTGTGTGAGTGTGTGTACTTCCATCATTGTGAGGACACTGGTTGCGGGCCAGTTCTCTTATTTAATCATCCCTCGCTCTTCAATCCTGGACCAGGAACTCCACCTGGGCTTCGTTTCCCAAAAAGCACCTCCAAAGCGTTTAGAATAAGGCCGTCAGAGTTAACGTGATAATAACGTATTAATGACACTGGTGATCTTTAGGTTGTAGCGGCTCAGTTTTAAAGCTGGAGTGAAGATACCGGTAAAACCAAGATGGAGACGGATAAAAACCAACCGCTAGATATCACCAAATCCTCCACACTGGACCTTTAAGTATGTTACGTAAGTTGAAAGAAGTCCACTCTGACCTCCTCCTGCTAACGGCCACTAGAGGTCGCCACCTAACGCTAAATGAGCTCCGTTGTCGGTCTGCTCCTGATGCTGAATAAAGAAACTCACTACAGGAATGCACCGGCGTTTCTGTTTCTCTGGTGTAGCGTGATGTGACGCCGGCTGCATGAACGTTGATCTAACGTTGTTCTTGTCTTCTGTCTCTTCACAGCTCCTGTTAACCCACATCTCAGTAAGTACCCTGAACCTCTCATGTGATCAGCTGTGATTCATGTCTTTAAAAAGTCTTCTGTTAAATGTGATATCAGCGTTATTTGTGTGTTCAGGGGAGTTCCAGTGTGGCTTCGAGGACGAGGCGCTGTGTTTGTTCTCTCAGGACAAAACGGACACGTTCGACTGGACGCGTCACAGCGCCGCCACGCGAGACACCAAATACACCCCGAACACGGGACCGAGCTCCGACCACGCCGGCTCCAAGCAGGGTACGTTTCCAACCTCCGTCCTGCTTCTAAGGCCAAATTCATTTGTGCGTTTACTGCAGCAATAACTTCACGTCCCCAAACGTACCACAGGTTAACAATTAGGTCTTTCAATCCATTCAAAATGTAACATTTCATTCAGTATTACATGTTAAAACTTGTTGGTTTTAAGTTTCACTTTCACTTTTACACCATAGTAGGTGTAGTAGGCCCCTACTGACCCACACCGATGAGGCTGATAGTGACTGATAACGCCTATTTAATGATCTGATAACAGTTGAGTCAGGTGGTTAAACCTACAGTGAGAAGCTGTTTCACTGATATAAATATATATATATATAATATATATATATATATATTAGTGTTTTTAAAGCCAGCGTCTCCAGTAGGAACCGGTGGGCTCGGAGCTGAAGGGTTTTCCTGTTTCAGTCAGACCGGCGGTCTCACTTCCTGATGCCAGGTGTCGACAGCCAATCACATTCGATTATTTAGCCTCTTCCTGCCCGGCGGCGTCGTGCGGCCTCGGAGACGATGGGTTGTGACTCACATTCTGCTGTGTGGCTGTTTTACACAGCGGGGACGCCGGGCGCCACAGTCATGGTGTTTACATTAATCTGAACAGCCAGGCTGATTTATATTTAATAATTCTGAACAACATTTTCCACCAGAACAGAAACTAGAACAACAACATGCTGACGTACCGGACGTCGAAGAGGCCGCAGCAACACGGTCAACACGGACGGGTCTGGATGACCCATCAGATCCGTTGTTGTCAATGTTGGCGCGCTCAAACACAAGAGCAACGCCGTCGCAACGCGTTCCTTGAAGCGCGTCATGTGACGAGAAACAACCAATCACAGCCGGCAGATATCTTTGGTAACACTTCATTTTACAGCTCCGCAACTTTCATGGTAATCAGGTGATAATTAGCCAAAAACCTGTTTGAAATTTCTTTGGAATTACTGCCAAATTACCTCAATATTTACCTCAATATATACCTCAATATATACCTCAATATTTACCTCAATATATACCTCAATATTTACCTCAATATATACCTCAATATTTACCTCAATATATACCTCAATATATACCTCAATATTTACCTCAATATATACCTCAATATTTACCTCAATATATACCTCAATATATACCTCAATATTTACCTCAATATATACCTCAACATTTACCTCAATATATACCTCAATATATACCTCAACATTTACCTCAATATATACCTCAACATTTACCTCAATATATACCTTAATATTTACCTCAATATATACCTCAACATTTACCTCAATATATACCTCAATATTTACCTCAATATTTACCTCAATATATACCTCAACATATACCTCAATATTGACCTCAATATATACCTCAATATATACCCCAACATTTACCTCAATATATACCTCAATATATACCTCAACATTTACCTCAATATATACCTCAATATATACCTCAACATTTACCTCAATATATACCTCAATATATACCTCAACATTTACCTCAATATATACCTCAATATATACCTCAACATTTACCTCAATATATACCTCAACATTTACCTCAATATATACCTCAACATATACCTCAATATTGACCTCAATATATACCTCAATATATACCTCAACATTTACCTCAATATATACCTCAATATATACCTCAACATATACCTCAATATTGACCTCAATATATACCTCAACATTTACCTCAATATATACCTCAACATTTACCTCAACATATACCTCAATATTGACCTCAATATATACCTCAATATATACCTCAACATTTACCTCAATATATACCTGAATATATACCTCAACATTTACCTCAACATATACCTCAATATTGACCTCAATATATACCTCAATATATACCTCAACATTTACCTCAATATATACCTCAATATATACCTCAACATTTACCTCAACATATACCTCAATATATACCTCAACATTTACCTCAATATATACCTCAATATATACCTCAACATTTACCTCAATATATACCTCAATATATACCTCAATATATACCTCAACATTTACCTCAATATATACCTCCATATTT
Organism: Sebastes umbrosus; assembly: GCF_015220745.1. Classification (NCBI taxonomy): domain Eukaryota; kingdom Metazoa; phylum Chordata; class Actinopteri; order Perciformes; family Sebastidae; genus Sebastes; species Sebastes umbrosus. The sequence goes on along the minus strand of NC_051284.1, from coordinate 31,976,697 downwards.
TATTCAATATATACCTCAATATATACCTCAATATTGACCTCAATATATACCTCAATATATACCTCAACATTTACCTCAATATATACCTCAATATATACCTCAACATTTACCTCAATATATACCTCAATATATGCCTCAACATTTACCTCAATATATACCTCAATATATACCTCAACATTTACCTCAATATATACCTCAATATATACCTCAATATATACCTAAATATTTACCTCAATATTGACCTCAATATATACCTCAATATATACCTCAATATATACCTCAACATTTACCTCAACATATACCTCAACATATACCTCAATATATACCTCAATATTTACCTCAATATATACCTCAATATACAGACGTAGGCAAAGTTGTTGGTAACGTTCCATTAAAGAGAGAAAAACCCACAATGGTCACTGAAATAACTTGAAACTGACAAAAGTAATAATAAATAAAAATTCACTGAAAATGAACTAATGAAAATCAGATATTGTTTTTGAATTATGGTTCAGCAGAATCATTTAAAAAAACAAACTAATAAAACTGGCCTAGACAAAAATGATGGTAACATTAACTTAATATTTTGTTGCACAACCTTTTGAGGCAATCACTGCAATCAAGTGATTTCTGTAACTCTCAATGAGACTTCTGCACCTGTCGACAGGTATGTTGGCTCGTGAGCAAACTGCTCCAGCTGTCTCAGGTTTGAAGGGTGCCTTCTCCAGACTGCATGTTTCAGCTCCTTCCACAGATGTTCAATAGGATTTAGATCAGGGCTCATAGAAGGCCACTTCAGAATAGTCCAATGTTTTGTTCTTAGCCATTCTTGGGTGTTTTTAGCTGTGTTTTGGGTCATTATCCTGTTTGAGGACCCATGACCTGCAACTGAGACCAAGCTTTCTGACACTGGGCAGCACATTTCGCTCCAGAATGCCTTGATAGTCTTGAGTTCTATTTCGTTCTTCCTGACTGCCAGAGGCAGTGTTTAACACTGGATGTTATCCATCTCGCGCACGCGCAGGTCGAGTATTTAATATCAACAAAGTCACATGTGACCTGGGATGACGTAGTTTATATAAGCCCACGTCATCATCAGAGATGTCCCTTGAATCTTCTCGCGGCAGGTAATCCGCAAATGCAGGTTGATTAAAGAGATAAGCCGTTGACTTTTCGCTGGAAGCCCTGCAACCGCATGGTTGGAGCTACGGTTTCGTCCTCCAAGGGCTGCGATTAGTTAATCACGGCTACACTCTAACACTTTAGACGCTGTAACACCGGTGTTTTCGCCGGTTCAATTCAGCGAGGCTAACGACAGGTGAGCTAGGATAACAAGGTGAGTATATCCTCCCGTCGTTAGAGTTTAAGTTACGTTTGTTGATAGGAGTCTGTTTTCGGTCTCCTTTATTGTTTATTGCCGCCGAGCTAAGTGTTTGCGCTACAGTATCGGCGAGCCTCCGTCGGACAACGAGCCCCGTTGGGCTGTTGTCGGCTAATTCATTTCCTTTTACAGTGTGTATTGCTCAGCAGCGAGTGATTTCGCTCGTTAAAGCAGACATCTCCTTTGTTGATAGATAGAGCGACCGCTCCCCAGTAAGTGATTTCGCTTGTGGGTTAACTTATTTTGTGGCTGCTGTTAAAGGGGAAGTTATTATCTCCCCTGTCTTTTGTATAATAACAGTCCTAGTTCAAAGCTAGTGTCTAGTTACTGAGACAGTTTGCTGTAAGCAAATTGATGTAATTTCTTTCTCTCTGTTACTAGAGAGTGCTTTCACTCCAGTGTAACCAATGATTTGCATAACTAAGTAAACACATTATATAAGTAAGATAAATACATTATTTAATTAAATATAAGAGTATAAAATTAATACTAAGAATTATTATAAATATCAGCAGCACCATGTTAGGTGAGCATGTTTGCCGTGCCTGCATCGCTCCACTGCTAGCTACTGATGGCCATGATGAATGCCCCACATGCCTCGGTGTTGTACACCTGAGGGAGGGGCTGTCCGACAGTCAGTGCATGAATTGTAGTTTTATGCCACGGGAGCTGAAGATAGCTCGATTAGCTGAGCTAGAAGAGCAGCTCGAGTTCCAGTTGCCCCTATCGGGTGTACCTACAAATGCACGGAGTGGGCGGAGACGCGCCCCACCTAAGGGGGCCCCACCTACAAAAAAGGCACGGAAAGTGGACTGTTTGGCAACTAAGGTCGACACGCTAACATCAGAGTTTGCTGAGATTAAAGCGCTGCTCCTTAACCTTCAGCCAGGCAGGGTGAACGCAACCCAGAATGACAGCCCGCAGGCTATGACACCTACCCCACCGGGATGGGATGAGGATGCCCTGTCTACGAGGGCTTCCTGTAGCCAGTTCTGTGAGGACCGGCCTGGACAGGGAGGGCTAGTAGCCTCCTCCCACGCTTCTGACACCTGTTCCCAGCAGTCAGGAAGTGGGTCCAGGGCAGGCTCAGAGTCTGCTCCAGCGACAGTTAAGCCAGTGGTCCGTATGGCTCTGGCACGCTTAGGCTTGGATGAGGCCCCGACTGCGGGCACCTCATCCAGTGCATTTTTTAGGTGGGCCCCGCCCCTGGCGGGTTTCTCTGTTCCACCCTCCCAGCCATACATTGAGGAGCTCCACAAATGCTGGCCAGACCCGAAATCGCTTTCCCACCACACCACTGACGGCAGGGCCTTAGCTTCAATGCAGAACGCTGACACTTACGGACTGGGTAAGATGCCAGCAGTGGAGCCATCTATTGCCGCCCTTATTGTGTCTCCCAATGAGGTCTTGAGGCCTGATGCTCGCTGTCCCAGGCCCCAGTGTCGCATCACAGACGACTTTCTAGTCAAGGCTTATGAAACAGCGGCACGCATGGGCCGTCTTGGAAACTCTCTTTCCCACCTGATACTATCCTTGTCCCAGTCCCTGCAAGCTGCTGGCGTGGATGCTTCCGTCCAGAGCCTCAGTGATGCATCCCTGCAGGCGTTCGGTCTTATCACAAGGGAGCTTGGCAGACTAATGTCGACCCTTACGCTGACTCGCCGGCAGGTATGGCTGGCCCAATCTCCGCTTTCGGAGCCGGGCCGGAGAGCCCTCCGCACTCTCCCCGTGGTTCCGGGGGAGCTGTTTGGCCCAGCAGCACAGCAGGCCTTGGAGCGGGGAATCCAGGCGAACCAGACTCGGCAGCAGTTTGCTAGCTTCCGGGAACCTACGCCTTTATTGCGACAGCGGCCCCCACAGGGTGGTGGTACCAGTCGCCCTCGGCTTCCAGCTCGTCCTGATACGTACCCGAGGACCTCGCAGGCTCCGGCACGGCTGGTGCCTCAAGCGAGAAGGGGTCGGGGGTCAGGGTATCGCCCCCCCAGGTACCCAAAGGGCCAGAGGGGAAGATCCTGATGCCCCGGGGCCGGCAGTCGGACGCTTCTCCCAGCGGCAACTCAGCTGCTGGGAAAGCAGCACTTCAGACCCTTGGGTGGTGGCTACGCTTTCCCAAGGGTACAATCTCCAATTCCGACGCCGGCCCCCCAGTTTTCAGTGGGATCAGACTGACCACGGTCAGAGATCCCACAAAGTCCCAGGCACTCAGACAAGAAATATCCACCCTCCTGGGGAAGGGTGCCATCGAAGAGCTGGGGCAAGAGACACAGCAAGGTGGGTTTTACTCAGTTTATTTTCTGATTCCAAAGAGAGAGGGTGGGTTTCGCCCTATACTGGACTTACGAGGGCTGAACACCTTTCTGAAGGTGTTGCCCTTCCACATGCTGAGTACAGCAGATGTGCTCCAAAACGTGACACGGCACAGTTGGTTCACATCCATCGATTTGAAGGACGCATACTTTCACGTCCCAATAGCACTACCTCACAGGCAGTACCTGCGCTTCGCATTCGAAGGCAAGGCCTTCCAATTCAAGGTGCTCCCATTTGGTCTTTCCCTTGCCCCACGGGTCTTCACAAGGTGCATGAGGGCGGCACTCGCCCCGATGCAGGCCAGGGGTATGCTTATCCTCCCATACCTGGACGATTGGCTAATTTGTGCTCTGACCAGGGAACAGGCAGAGCGGGACACTGCGTCCCTTCTGCATCACGTGACGAGGTTGGGCCTTACCGTCAACCATGCCAAGAGTTGTCTCATACCCAGCCAAAGGGTAGTGTTCATTGGTTTAACTCTGGACTCCCACCATATGCTGGCCTTCCCAACACCAAGACGAGTAAACGCCATACTCCAGCTCCTCCTCCGGTTCCGGAAGAACAGGAGGTTGAGGTACAGCCTGTTTCTCAGGCTGTTAGGTATGTTGACGTCAGTAACATCAGTAGTGCCACTGGGCCTCCTGTACTTACGGCCATTCCAAATTTGGATCAATTGTCTCCAATTAGATCCAAAGTCCCACAGATCCAAGAGAGTCAGGGTGTCCAGCCGATGCCTCATTGCATTGCGGCCATAGAGAGCCGGGGCATATCTGGCCAGGGGCATCTCATTGGGTTCGATTCCCTCACGTCGCGAGGTGGTGGTGACCGATGCTTCGCCCTCCGGCTGGGGGGCAGTATGGCAGCACAGAGCGATAAGGGGGCTCTGGACAGCACAGGAAGCGGCGGAGCACATAAATGTGCTCGAGCTCCGTGCTATATATTTGGCACTTCGCAAATTCCTACCACATTTGAGAGGCAGGCATGTTGTTGTATGGTCCGACAACAAGTCAGCTGTCTACCATGTAAACCGGCAAGGGGGCACCAGATCAACCCGGTTGCTACAGGTGGCAAGGAGACTTCTGGTATGGGCTTTCCCTTGTTTTTCCAGCCTCAGGGCCATGTATCTGCCAGGGCCACAGAATGTGGTGGCAGACTTTCTCTCCCGCCAGAAACCCCCCGCGGGCGAGTGGAGGCTCCACCCAGAGGTGGTAGAGGAGATATGGCGCAAATATGGCGCAGCAGAGGTGGACCTGTTTGCCTCAGAAGCCTCAACGCACTGCCCTCTTTGGTTCTCCCTGACAGAGACAGCAAGCCCGTTGGGACAGGATGCCCTGGCACACCCATGGCCAGATTGCCTCCTCTATGCCTTCCCACCATTCCCACTGATAGCAGTAACGCTACACAGAATACAGCACGGCAACAACAGACTCCTGTTGGTCGCCCCAAACTGGCCGGGGAGACCCTGGTTTCCGGAGATGCACAGGCTTCTGGACGGAGTTCCATGGTGCCTGTCCAAGAGGCAAGATTTGCTTTCACAGCTGGGGGGCCGCATCTGGCATCCGAACCCGGATCGCCTACAGCTTTGGGTATGGCCCCTGAGGAGCCGGACCCACTCCTAAGGGTATGTGACCAGGCGGTAATTCAAACCATTTCTGACTCAAGAGCACCCTCCACCAGGGCACTGTATGCCAACAGGTGGAAAATATTCTCAGAGTGGTGTAAAGTTCATGAGGAGATACCTCAGAGTGCCTCTGTGCCAATAATACTGAGATTTTTGCAGTCTTTGCTGGAGAAGAAACTCTCTCCTTCTACCTTGAAGGTCTATGTAGCTGCTATTTCAGCCGGGCATGTCAGAGTGGATAACCAGACCGTGGGGTCTCACACTCTGGTGACCCGATTTCTTAAAGGAGCCCAGCGGCAGAACCCCCCGCAGGCTGTCAAGGTTCCCTTGTGGGAACTGCCTCTGGTGCTAGAAGCCCTTTGTCTCCCCCCCTTCGAGCCTCTGGATCAGTCGGGGCTGGAGTGGTCTTCAGTAAAGGTTGCTTTCCTTTTGGCGATGGCATCAGCAAAACGTGTGAGTGAACTTCACGCCTTGTCAGTGAGTGAAACGTGTATTCGCTGGAACTCGGATGGCACAGGGGTAGCACTTTGGCCTAACCCATCATTTTTCCCGAAGAGGTTGGCTCCGGCCCACTCTAATCAGGTCATTGAGCTGGCAGCTTATGACCCTTCATGCCTACAGGGTGAAGATGCTAAGTCAGCAGAACTGCTCTGCCCAGTGAGGGCCTTAAGGCATTATATACAGGTGACTGCGAGCTTTCGCCGCTCTGATAGTCTGTTTGTCTGCTTGTCTGCTATGGGGGCCATAGGAAAGGGCACACCCTGTCCAAGCAGAGGCTTTCCAGGTGGATTGTTCAGGCCATTGAGGAAGCATACAGGTCAAAAGGACTGCCTTTACCTCTTAATATCAGAGGCCACTCCACCAGGAGTGTCTCCACTTCCTGGGCAGCACTACGGGGGATCCCCCTAAGTGATATCTGCGCTGCGGCCAGCTGGGCTACTCCATGCACCTTTGCCCGTTTTTACAGGGTCAATGTTGCTGCTCCCCATGCAGTAGCATCGGTGGTCTTTCAGGAATCCACAGGCCGTTCCCGGTGAGGTGGGTTTTCCTCGTGACTACGTTGGTAGTCGTCATCCAGTGTTAAACACTGCCTCTGGCAGTCAGGAAGAACGAAATAGAACGAGAGTTACGTATGTAACTACGGTTCTATGAGTTCTGGATGACTGCCAGAGTTGGCTGTCACTCGGAATCTTGGCGAGAAGATTCTGGAGGGACATCTCTGATGATGACGTGGGCTTATATAAACTACGTCATCCCAGATCACATGTGACTTTGTTGATATTAAATACTCGACCTGCGCGTGCGCGAGATGGATAACATCCAGTGTTAAACACTGCCTCTGGCAGTCATCCAGAACTCATAGAACCGTAGTTACATACGTAACTCTCAATTTCATTGCACCCTGCACAGATTCAAGACACCCTGTGCCAGATGCAACAAAGCAGCCCCATAACATAACCGAGCCTCCTCCATGTTTCACATTAGGTACAGTGTTCTTTTCTTTGGATGCTTCATCTCTTCGTCTGTGAACATAGAGCTGATGTGACTTGCCAAAAAGCTCCAGTATTGTCTCATCTGTCCAAAGGACATTCTCCCAGAAGCTTTGTGGCTTGTCAATATGCATTTTGGAAAATTCCAGTCTCGCTTTTTTATGATTTGGTGTCCTCCTCGGTCGTCTTCCATTAAGTCCACTTTGGCACAAACAGTGACGGATGGTGCGATCTGACACTGATGTACCTTGACCTTGGAGTTCACCTCTAATCTCTTTGGAAGTTGTTCTGGGCTCTTTGGTTACCATTCGTATTATCCGTCTCTTCAATATGTCATCAATTTTCCTCTTGCGGCCACGTCCAGGGAGGTTGGCTACAGTCCCATGGACCTTAAACTTCTGAATAATATGTGCAGCTGTAGTCACAGGAACATCAAGCTGCTTGGAGATGGTCTTATAGCCTTTACCTTTAACATGAAGGTCTATAATGTTCTTTCTGATCTCCTGAGACAACTCTCTCCTTAGCTTTCTGTGGTCCATGTTCAGTGTGGTACACACCATGAAACCAAACAGCACAGTGACTACTTTTCACCCTTTAAATAGGCAGACTGACTGATTACAAGTTTGAAGACACCTGTGATGCTATTTACAGGACACACCTTAGTTTAATATGTCCCTATGGTCAAATTATTTTACATCTTTTCTAGGGCTACCATCATTTTTGTCTAGGCCAGTTTCATTAGTTTGTTTTTTAAAATGATTCTGTTGAACCACAATTCAAAAGCAACAGCTGATTTTCATTAGTTCATTTTCAGTAAATTTTTATTTATTATTACTTTTGTCAGTTTCAAGTTATTTCAGTGACCATTGTGGGATTTTCTCTCTTTAACGGAACGTTACCAACAACTTTGCCTACGTCTGTATACCTCAACATTTACCTCAATATATACCTCAATATATACCTCCATATTTTATTCAATATATACCTCAATATATACCTCAATATTTACCTCAATATTGACCTCAATATATACCTCAATATACAGACGTAGGCAAAATCGTTGGTACCCTTCCGTTAAAGAAAGAAAAAACAACAATGGTCACTGAAATAACTTGAAACTGACAAAAGTAATAATAAATAAAAATTCACTGAAAATGAACTAATGAAAATCAGATATTGTTTTTGAATTATGGTTCAGCAGAATCATTTAAAAAAACAAACTAATGAAACTGGCCTAGACAAAAATGATGGTACCCTTAACTTAATATTTTGTTGCACAACCTTTTGAGGCAATCACTGCAATCAAGTGATTTCTGTAACTCTCAATGAGACTTCTGCACCTGTCGACAGGTATGTTGGCCCACTCCTCGTGAGCAAACTGCTCCAGCTGTCTCAGGTTTGAAGGGTGCCTTCTCCAGACTGCATGTTTCAGCTCCTTCCACAGATGTTCAATAGGATTTAGATCAGGGCTCATAGAAGGCCACTTCAGAATAGTCCAATGTTTTGTTCTAGCCATTCTTGGGTGTTTTTAGATGTGTTTTGGGTCATTATCCTGTTTGAGGACCCATGACCTGCAACTGAGACCAAGCTTTCTGACACTGGGCAGCACATTTCGCTCCAGAATGCCTTGATAGTCTTGAGATTTCATTGCACCCTGCATAGATTCAAGACACCCTGTGCCAGATGCAACAAAGCAGCCCCATAACATAACCGAGCCTCCTCCATGTTTCACATTAGGTACAGTGTTCTTTTCTTTGGATGCTTCATCTCTTCGTCTGTGAACATAGAGCTGATGTGACTTGCCAAAAAGCTCCAGTTTTGTCTCATCTGTCCAAAGGACATTCTCCCAGAAGCTTTGTGGCTTGTCAATATGCATTTTGGAAAATTCCAGTCTCGCTTTTTTATGATTTGGTGTCATCCTCGGTTGTCTTCCATTAAGTCCACTTTGGCTCAAACAGTGACGGATGGTGCGATCTGACACTGATGTACCTTGACCTTGGAGTTCACCTCTAATCTCTTTGGAAGTTGTTCTGGGCTCTTTGGTTACCATTCGTATTATCCGTCTCTTCAATATGTCATCAATTTTCCTCTTGCGGCCACGTCCAGGGAGGTAGGCTATAGTCCCATGGACCTTAAACTTCTGAATAATATGTGCAGCTGTAGTCACAGGAACATCAAGCTGCTTGGAGATGGTCTTATAGCCTTTACCTTTAACATGAAGGTCTATAATGTTCTTTCTGATCTCCTGAGACAACTCTCTCCTTAGCTTTCTGTGGTCCATGTTCAGTGTGGTACACACCATGATACCAAACAGCACAGTGGCTACTTTTCACCCTTTAAATAGGCAGACTGACTGATTACAAGTTTGAAGACACCTGTGATGCTATTTACAGGACACACCTTAGTTTAATATGTCCCTATGGTCAAACTATTTTACATCTTTTCTAGGGGTACCATCATTTTTGTCCAGGCCAGTTTCATTAGTTTGTTTTTTAAAATGATTCTGCTGAACCACAATTCAAAAACAATGTCTGATTTTCATTAGTTAATTTTCAGTAAATTTTTATTTATTATTACTTTTGTCAGTTTCAAGTTATTTCAGTGACTATTGTGGGTTTTTCTTTCTTTAACGGAAGAGTACCAACAATTGTGCCTACGTCTGTATACCTCAATATATACCTCAATATTTACCTCAATATATACCTCCATATTTTATTCAATATATACCTCAATATATACCTCAATATACGCATGACACTCCGCACCATGACACTCCGCACCATGACACGCCATGACACACCATGACACTCCGCACCATGACACGCCGAACCATGACACTCCGCACCATGACACTCCGCACCATGACACACCATGACACTCCGCACACTGACACGCCGCACCATGACACACCATGACACTCCGCACCATGACACGCCGAACCATGACACTCCGCACCATGACACGCTGCACCATGACACGCCGCACCATGACACACCATGACACTCCGCACACTGACACGCCGCACCATGACACGCCGCACCATGACACGCCATGACACGCCGCACCAAGACACACCATGACACTCCGCACCATGATACACCATGACACTCCGCACACTGACACGCCGCACCATGACACTCCGCACCATGACACGCCATGACATGCCGCACCATGACACACCATGACACTCCGCACCATGACACGCCGAAACATGACACTCCGCACCATGACACGCTGCACCATGACACGCCGCACCATGACACACCATGACACTCCGCACACTGACACGCTGCACCATGACACACCATAACACTCCGCACACTGACACGCCGCACCATGACACGCCGAACCATGACACGCCATGACACGCCGCACCATGACACACCATGACACACCATGACACACCATGACACTCCGCACCATGACACGCTGCACCATGACACGCCGCACCATGACACACCATGACACTCCGCACACTGACACGCCGCACCATGACACGCCGAACCATGACACGCCATGACACTCCGCACACTGACACGCCGCACCATGACACGCCGAACCATGACACGCCATGACACGCCGCACCATAACACACCATGACACTCCGCACCATGACACGCTGCACCATGACACTCCGCACCATGACACACCATGACACTCCGCACCCTGACACGCCGCACCATGACACGCCATGACATGCCGCACCATGACACACCATGACACGCCGCACCATGACACGCCGAAACATGCCACTCCGCACCATGACACGCTGCACCATGACACGCCGTACCATGACACACCATGACACTCTGCACACTGACACGCTGCACCATGACACACCATGACACTCCGCACACTGACACGCCGCACCATGACACGCCGAACCATGACACGCCATGACACGCCGCACCATGACACACCATGACACACCATGACACTCCGCACCATGACACGCCGCACCATGACACGCCGCACCATGACACACCATGACACTCCGCACACTGACACGCCGCACCATGACACACCGCACCATGACACTCCGCACCATGACACGCCGAACCATGACACTCCGCACCATGACACGCCGCACCATGACACACCATGACACTCCGCACCATGACACGCCGAACCATGACACTCCGCACCATGACACGCTGCACCATGACACGCCGCACCATGACACGCCGCACCATGACACGCCGCACCATGACACTCCGCACACTGACACGCCGCACCATGACACGCCGCACCATGACACACCATGACACTCCGCACACTGACACGCCGCACCATGACACGCCGAACCATGACACGCCATGACACGCCGCACCATGACACACCATGACACACCATGACACTCCGCACCATGACACTCCGCACCATGACACACCATGACACTCCGCACACTGACACGCCGCACCATGACACACCATGACACTCCGCACCATGACACGCCGAACCATGACACTCCGCACCATGACACGCTGCACCATGACACGACGCACCATGACACACCATGACACTCCGCACACTGACACGCCGCACCATGACACGCCGCACCATGACACGCCATGACACGCCACACCATGACACACCATGACACTCCGCACCATGATACACCATGACACTCCGCACACTGACACGCCGCACCATGACACTCCGCACCATGACACGCCATGACATGCCGCACCATGACACACCATGACACTCCGCACCATGACACGCCGAAACATGACACTCCGCACCATGACACGCTGCACCATGACACGCCGCACCATGACACACCATGACACTCCGCACACTGACACGCAGCACCATGACACACCATAACACTCCGCACACTGACACGCCGCACCATGACACGCCGAACCATGACACGCCATGACACGCCGCACCATGACACACCATGACACACCATGACACTCCGCACCATGACACTCCGCACCATGACACGCCGCACCATGACACACCATGACACTCCGCACACTGACACGCCGCACCATGACACGCCGAACCATGACACGCCATGACACTCCGCACACTGACACGCCGCACCATGACACGCCATGACACGCCGCACCATAACACACCATGACACTCCGCACCATGACACGCTGCACCATGACACTCCGCACCATGACACACCATGACACTCCGCACACTGACACGCCGCACCATGACACGCCATGACATGCCGCACCATGACACACCATGACACGCCGCACCATGACACGCCGAAACATGCCACTCCGCACCATGACACGCTGCACCATGACACGCCGTACCATGACACACCATGACACTCTGCACACTGACACGCTGCACCATGACACACCATGACACTCCGCACACTGACACGCCGCACCATGACACGCCGAACCATGACACGCCATGACACGCCGCACCATGACACACCATGACACACCATGACACTCCGCACCATGACACGCTGCACCATGACACTCCGCACCATGACACACCATGACACTCCGCACACTGACACGCCGCACCATGACACACCGCACCATGACACTCCGCACCATGACACGCCGAACCATGACACTCCGCACCATGACACGCCGCACCATGACACACCATGACACTCCGCACCATGACACGCTGAACCATGACACTCCGCACCATGACACGCTGCACCATGACACGCCGCACCATGACACGCCGCACCATGACACGCCGCACCATGACACTCGCACACTGACACGCCGCACCATGACACGCCGCACCATGACACACCATGACACTCCGCACCCTGACACGCCGCACCATGACACGCCGAACCATGACACGCCATGACACGCCGCACCATGACACACCATGACACACCATGACACTCCGCACCATGACACGCTGCACCATGACACGCCGCACCATGACACACCATGACACTCCGCACACTGACACGCCGCACCATGACACACCGCACCATGACACCTCCGCACCATGACACGCCGAACCATGACACTCCGCACCATGACACGCCGCACCATGACACACCATGACACTCCGCACCATGACACGCTGAACCATGACACTCCGCACCATGACACGCTGCACCATGACACGCCGCACCATGACACGCCGCACCATGACACGCCGCACCATGACACGCCGCGCACTGACACGCCGCACCAGGACACGACGAACCATGACACACCATGACACTCCGCACACTGACACGCCGCACCATGACACGCTGAACCATGACACGCAATGACACGCCGCACCATGACACACCATGAGACACCATGACACACCATGACACTCCGCACCATGACACTCCGAACCATGACACTCCGCACCATGACCCACCATGACACTCCGCACCATGACACTCCGCACCATGACACTCCACACCATGACACTCCGCATCATGACACACCATGACACGCTGCACCATGACACTCCGCACCATGACACACCATGACACTCCGCACCATGACACACCATGACACTCCACACCATGACACGTGTCATAGATTCCAGACTATAAACTTGATGAACTTCCTCTCTGTTTAGATCCCAAACTGTAGAAACCATCTCTGTGTTCCTCGTCCTCCGACGGTTTCTTCTTCTTTTATCACTGTTGAACATCGGTTATAAAACATGGCGTCTCCAGAATGAAGCCCTCGCTCTGTGTTTCTGTCATTAAGAAGCCGAGGTTTAGTCTGAACGTTTCCGACAGCTGGAATAATCCCAGCTGTCAGACTGAAGCTGGTTGAAACATCTGGACGTGACAGCTGGCTGTTCCGTCCCGACTCTTTAGAAGCAAAGACGTAAATGAACAAACTAAACTGTCTTTCCTGAGAACTATTTTTTGCTGCGGGACAGATGCTAAAGTTATTTCGATCTAACTGGAGACGTATTGGACAGTTTGACAGGTCGACTTATTATTACGCCTCCTTACAGATCCAGAGTCAGCGTTGACAGTACAAAGATGATTCAGTCGGACGTTCTCCTCGCCGTAATCAGGCTGACAGTCGGTTTGTATTTGTGACACGCTGCTTCTTTCTGATAACGTCCCTCCGTCTGTAGCGGAAGGAGACCCGCCAGACTCCACTGGAACATGTGGCGATTTAACGGAGTGTGTTCAAGTGATGAAATGTCTCCTCTGACAGCCACGGGGACGTCTTTCTTTCTCGTCTCTGACATCTTTAGTTCAGTCTCCGTCTTTATGTATTTAGTAGAGCTGTCAAAGTCAACGCCATAATAATAACGCGTTAACGCAAATTACTTTTAATGACGTTCATTTCTTCAACGTATTAACGCAACTTGTGATTTTTAGGTTGTAGCGGTCTCAGTTTCACGTTTGACATCGGTACCAGCCATGGACATGATACCGGCCATGTCCATGGTACCGGCCATGTCCATGGTACCGGCCATGGACATCGGGACTGCTCACCATCCTCATCCTCCTCGACCTCACTGCTGCCTTTGACACCATCTCCCACCCACTACTCATCACACGTCTGACTGATATTGGTATCACCGGTGTTGCACTCACATGGTTCTCCTCATACCTCACCGACAGACTACAATTTGTAAAACTGGGTAATCACAGGTCAAGGTGTTCCGCTGTTTCACTGGGTGTCCCCCAGGGGTCAGTATTGGGTCCACTCCTGTTTATCATTTACCTCCTTCCCCTTGGCACTATCCTCCGTCATCATAATGTCCGATTCCACTGTTATGCCGACGACACACAGGTCTACATCTCAACTACACCCACTGCTGCCCTGCCACCCACCTCCCTCACCACCTGCCTACAACACATCAGGAGCTGGATGAGCAGGAACTTTTTAAAACTCAACAGCAATAAAACCGAGGCCCTGCTCATCGGCTCCAAGAACAACATCTCCAAAACTCAACACACCACTGCTCAAAACATCACCATTGATGGTTTCCCAGTACCGTTCTCCACCCATGTCAAGAGTCTTGGGGTCACCCTGGACAGCACACTCTCTTTTTCATCCCACATAAAAAACATCACCCGGACTGCCTTCTTCCACCTCCGCAACATCTCTAGACTCCGCCCATCCCTGTCCCACTCCAGCACTGAAATCCTGGTTCACGCTTTTGTTACATCCCGGATCGACTATTGCAACGCTGTCCTCTCTGGCATTTCCATCAAACTACTCAACAGACTCCAAATCATTCAGAACTCTGCCGCCCGGATCATCACCCGCACCAAGTCCTCTAACCACATCACCCCCATCCTCATCCAGCTGCACTGGCTCCCTGTTAAATCCCGGATCGACTACAAAAACCTTCTGCTCACCTACAAAGCCCTCCATAAACCTCGCCCCCACCTACCTCACAGACCTCCTCCAGGAGTACGCCCCCTCCCGTTCCCTCCGCTCATCATCAGCCGGACTTCTGACCACCCCCACCTCTCGCCTCAGCACCATGGGAGCCTCAGCACCATGGGAGCCTCAGCACCATGGGAGCCAGGGCATTCAGCTGCTCTGCTCCCAGGTTATGGAACTCACTCCCCCCACACATCCGGCAGTCCGACAATATCACATCCTTCAAATCCCTCCTGAAAACCCACCTGTTTAAACTGGCCTACTCTCTCTAGAACTCATCATCACCCATCCTATGTGTTTGTACAAATATGTCTCTGTCATGTCCTGTTGTTTTTATTTGTTTTATCTGCCTATGTTTTAACAGATTTTTGTTAAGGTGTCCTTGGGTGTCCAGAAAGGCGCCACTAAATAAAATGTATTATTAGGGCCTGAGCACCGACAAAGTCGGGTCCGAGGGACCTATTGTTCTTCAAATGATTATTATTATTATTATTATTATTATTATTATTATTCTATTATGTCTTTGAGGCAAAAAATGAGGTGCTTGGGATACTAAACGCATTTTGAAATTTTGCACACGTGTCAGACGTGCGTGAAATAAATATCTGATATGGGTTTCGTGCTCGGGTGTGGCAAATTGGCCTCGCTAGCGCCCCCTATTGAGTAGCCCCGACGACATGTTTCACCTAAATTTACGAAATTTGGTAGGTATATGTACCATGATGAGACGTAAATAAAACCCTCTTGGAGGTATACCGTAAACCCAACCGGAAGTCGGCCATATTGGATTTTATGGCGTTTTTTTTACCATATCCAGGCGCTGTACTTTAACGAACTCCTCCTAGAGATTTAACCCGATCAACTTCAAATTTGGTCAGTAGTATCTTAAGACCTTTGGGATGAAAAGGTACTCAAAGATCAAAAACTTATCGAACTATGTTGCCGTGGCGTGGCGGCGAAAAAGCGCCTTTCGCCAAGAAACAGGAAGTTGTTGTAACTTTGTCGTACATTAACCTATATGCTCCAAATGTCTCATGCCTGATAAAGGTCCATGTCTGACAACATCCATATGCAAATTTTGACTCACAGTCATAGCGCACCTAGTGGTAACAGGAAATATCATGTTTTACACATTGATGTACTCTGCCTCAGAAATTAATCACATCTACCTGAAACTTGGTCAGTAGTATCTTAAGACCCTTGGGATGAAAAGTTATCAAAAGATCCAAAAGTTATCGAACCATGTTGCGTGTGGCGTGGCGGCGAAAAAGCTTCTTCGCCAAAAAACAGGAAGTTGTTGTAACTTTGTCGTACATTAACCTATATGCTCAAACTTTCTCATGCTTGATAAAGGTCCATGTCTGACGACATTCACATGCAAATTTTGGCTCGCAGTCATAGCGCCACCTAGTGGTAACTGGAAATATCATGTTGTACACGTTGATGTACTCTGCCTCAGAAATTAATCACATCTACCTCAAACTTGGTCAGTAGTATCTTAAGACCTTTGTGATGAAAAGTTATCAAAAGATCAGAAAGTTATTGAACCATGTTGCCGTGGCGTGGCGGCGAAAAAGCTTCTTCGCCAAAAAACAGGAGGCTGTTGTTACTTGACTTTACATAGTCCAATCTGCCTCCAAACTTCACAAGCTGGATAATGGACCAGGCCTGAAGACATATATGTGGTATTATGCGTGATAGTCATAGCGCCCCCTACAGGAAACAGGAAGTTGTTGTAAATTGGCTATACATTGTCCAATCTTCCCCAAATTTGACATGTTTTATAAGAGTCTTGCCCTGAAGACATGTACGTGCCCCGACGTGCGCGTTCCCCCGACGTGCGCGCGTGGGCGAGGGCCCGATCATCGCTGCTTGCAGCTTTAATTATTATTATTATTATTACCGGCCATGGACATGGTACTCGGCCATGGACATGGTACCGGCCATGTCCATGGTACAGCCATGGACATCGGTACCAGCCATGTCAGACTAGCTGGTCATGAAGGAGGTTAAATAACGCTCCAAACGTACGCTAAATGTTGGAGAGGACAAACCGTCATGTCCATGTCCAAAGGGGTCCCTTGACCTCTGACCTCCAGATCAGTGAATGTAAATGGGTTCTATGGGTACCCACGAGTCTCCCCTTTACAGACATGCCCACTTTATGATCATCACATGCAGTTTGGGGCAAGTCATAGTCCAAGTCAGCACACTGACACACTGACAGCTGTTGTTGCCTGTTTGGGCTGCAGTTTGCCATGTTATGATTGGAGCATATTGTTTTAATGCTAAATGCAGTACCTGTGAGGGTTTCTGGACAATATCTGTCATTGATCTGTGTTGTTCATTGATTTACAATAATAAATATATACATATATTTGCATAAAGCAGCATATTTATCCACTCCCATGTTGATAAGAGGATTAAATACTTTTATTTATTTAAAATGTATTTTATGAATGTCCCTTTAAGGTTCATTTAGAACAGATCACCATCGCCCTGCACAGATGAACTCAGGAGGCCTCAGCAACAGTCCTGCAGAGAGCAGCAGCAGCAACCAGATCCACCTCCGGCTCATCCGGCACTAAAACAATCCTCACAAATTAAAGTGAACACGAGAGTAGAAAACACTCAGCACGCAGGCTTCCTGTCTGACAGAGGATTTAAAACGCTTCACCCCGAGGCTTACCCTAATGCTGCTGCAGAGGAAGAGGAGGAACAGGAAGAAGAAGAAGAAGAAGAAGAAGAAGAAGAAGAAGAAGCTGTTGCTAAGAGCAGCTGGAGGCCTGTGATTGGCTTACATCATGGAATCAAAGAAAGAAAATGTCATTATTGAATTAAAACAAATGAAATCAAAGTGCTATAAGATGAGATGATGTTCCATAGCAGGTTTCTGGACCAGTTCTCCAAGGTGTTGTAATAATGTATTAGTGTATTAACCCCTGAGCTGACCTTTGACCCCAGTCTGTGCTGTGATGGTCTCTCAGGTTTCTACATGTACATCGAGACATCGAGGCCGAGGCAGGAGGGAGACAAGGCCGGCTGCTGTCCCCCAACCTTCAACATGAACTCCAAGACCTCCTCCTCCTCCTCCTCCTCGTCCTCCTCCGTCACCAACAACCCCACCTACTGCTTCTCCTTCTACTACCACATGTACGGGAAACACATCGGTGAGTCTGCGGCAGCGTCTCCAGTACACAATATAATACACAGTATTCATTAGAACACACACAACTGACCCGGTTGGCTTGTCTCTGCAGGAGCTCTGAACGTCTTTCTGCGTCAGAAAGGTACGACGGTGACCGACACCTCGGTCTGGAGTCTGACCGGTAACCAAGGAGACCGCTGGCGGCAAGCCAAGGTCAACATCCACCCGACCGCAGCCTTCCAGGTACAAACCACACCCGCTTTATTCCAGCCAGGTTTGTTGGTCGTCTCCATCTCGGTTTGTTGGCCGTCTCCATCTCGGTTTGTTGGTCGTCTCCATCTCGGTTTGTTGGTCGTCTCCATCTCGGTTTGTTGGCCGTCTCCATCTCGGTTTGTTGGTCGTCTCCATCTCGGTTTGTTGGCCGTCTCCATCTCGGTTTGTTGGTCGTCTCCATCTCGGTTTGTTGGTCGTCTCCATCTCGGTTTGTTGGCCGTCTCCATCTCGGTTTGTTGGTCGTCTCCATCTCGGTTTGTTGGTCGTCTCCATCTCGCTTTCGGAAAGGTAGACCACGATGCATCCATTAGCGTTTTGTTTTTTAAATAAGTTTGGTTTGGTGTTTCATCTTCATCTTCATCTTCATCTTCATCAGTGTTCTCCGGTGAACTCAGTTGACCTTTTGGTTTGCAGACGGCGTTAAATCCAACTTGTATTGACCCTTTTTGTGTCAACGTCACGGTGTTAGCTGGAGGCTAACGCTAGCAGTGGGCTAACCGCCGATTAGCAGAAGGCTGAACTCTTATTGTGAAATGCATCATGCCACAGGAAGCACATAATGTGTTTGTCGCTGAGGTCAGAGCTGACAACATCCTGTCTTCCTCTCCGCTAGATGGTGATGGAGGGAGTCCGAGGCGCCGGTATCGAGGGAGATATCGCCATCGATGATGTCACCATCGAGGAGGGCGAATGTAAAGACCCTCCCCCCAACAGTGAGTACCATTCATATGCTATATATGATATATACATATATATACATATATATAGGTTGAGATGTGTTCTCACATTATCCAGAATGTTTCCAACAAAGCAGAGAAGTGTGTAGTTGTCACGGTATTGGAGCGTTAACACCAGATCCATCTCAGGCTGTAATCATCTCATGACCCTCGTAGGGCCGTGAACCTCAGGTTGGGAACCACAGCTTCAGTTTGCATCCAAACTTTTAACTGAACTTCCAGAAAATCATCAAAAGAAAATGTGAATTTTCACCGTAACTGCTTTATGTTATTATTCATCTTTATGTTATTATTTATCTTTATGTTATTATTCATCTTTATGTTATTATTCATCTTTATGTTATTATTTATCTTTATGTTATTATTCATCTTTATGTTATTATTTATCTTTATGTTATTATTTATCTTTATGTTATTATTCATCTTTATGTTATTATTCATCTTTATGTGTCACTCTTTTATTTTATTTCACCCATAAAAAATAAATAAATCAATTAACGCTCTTATTGTTTTAAACCCTCTCTCTCTCTCTCTCTCTCTCTCTCTCTGTCTCTCTCTCTCTCTCTCTCTCTCTCTCTCTCTCTCTCTCTCTCTCTGTCTCTCTCTCTGTTTCTCTCTCTCTCTGTCTCTCTCTCTCTGTCCCCCTCTCTCTCTCTCTCTCTGTCTCCCTCTCTGTCCCTCTCTCTGTTTCTCTCTCTCTCTGTCCCCCTCTCTCTCTCTCTCTCTGTCTCTCTCTCTGTCCCTCTCTCTGTTTCTCTCTCTCTCTGTCTCTCTCTCTCTCTCTCTCTCTCTCTCTCTCTCTCTCTCTCTCTCTGTCTCTCTCTCTGTCTCTCTCTCTCTGTCCCCCTCTCTCTCTCTCTCTCTCTCTCTGTCTCTCTCTCTGTCCCTCTCTCTGTCTCTCTCTCTCTGTCTCTCTCTCTCTGTCCCCCTCTCTCTCTCTCTCTCTCTCTCTCTCTCTGTCTCTCTCTCTCTCTCTCCCTCTCTCTGTAACAGATCTGAGGTCGCTCGGCCCGCCGTCATCCCCCCATATATGGCAGCTGTGCGTCACTCTGAGTCTTGCTCTGATTGGCCGGCAGAGGTGACCCCCCCTCTCTACGGGATGCCACAACCTTTGACTCTTCTGCCCCCCCCCCACCTCCTCCCCCCCGCCACCTCATCACCTCCTCACCCCATCACCCATCCCATCATCCTCCACCATTAACCCCCCCCAACTACCAAAGATGAGGTAAGAGCTACAGAGAGACATCCCGCCAACATGGCAGACATGAAAGGTCAAGAGGTCACACGGAGAGGTGACCTCATCATGCTAGCTGTTTCCAGTCTTTATGCTAAGCTAACACATCCAGACACTGAACATCTGTATCCATCTGTATAAGGTTATATTAAATGTAATAACATAATGGACAGTATGGAAGCTCATTTCTGCCAAGAAAAGAAAGAAATGGATAAAAAGTTTGGATGATAACTGTAAATAGTTCCTCTCACATCATTCTGACTCTTTCATGATTTTATTTCTCATTATTTTGACTGACAAGGAAAGTCATCATTTTAATTTACTATCACATAACTTGAAAAAAAGATTTCTTTTGCATGAAAAGTCATAATTCTGACTTCATATCTCATAACTTTGGCTTAATTTCTCATTATTTTGAATTAGGAAGTCCTGTTTTTATTTGCTTCCTCAATTTGTTTATGTAATAACTCATAACTGTGACTTTAAATGTCCTCATTTTAAATTTCCCTCACATCAGATTGACTTATTTTATCAGAATTGAGACTTAAAATTCATAATTTTGACCTTGAGTTTGTTATTTTGGCCGTTACCATCTTGTTTTTTTGCAACCAGAGGAGTCGCCCCCTGCTGACTACTAGAAAGAATGCAGGTTTAAGGCTCTTCAGCGTTGGCTTCACTTTTCAGACTCCGGAGGTTACGTCCACTTCTTTTATACAGTCTATGGTTGTAGTTTGTGAAAGGTAGACACGCTGCCAATCATCCATCAGCGATTATGGATGTTCCATCTACATCTTCATCTTCATCTTCATCTTCATCAGTGTTCTCCGGTGAACTTAGTTGACCTTTGGTTTCAGCTCAGCGCCACAAAGCACAGGGAATCAGGCTCTTCAGTCAGAAAACAGAGGGAATAATAGCTTGAATGTCACCCCCCCCCCATCATCCCATCATCCCATCATCCCCTCTCATGACCCCCCCCCCCCTCCACAGATCAACAGTACTGTACCCGCGAGGAGCTGGACAGATAAACGGCAGTCTCTCTTATTTTGGGGGGAGGTAACTTTTTGCAGCGGGAGGATCGACGGTGTTTTTAAAAAAGACTTTTAGGACGTTGTTTTGACGTCCGTCCGTCCTGTCCGTCCGTCTGAGGAGGAGAGTTCACCCTCTGCCATGACATCAAGTGCC
The DNA here is from genome assembly GCF_015220745.1 of Sebastes umbrosus. Classification (NCBI taxonomy): domain Eukaryota; kingdom Metazoa; phylum Chordata; class Actinopteri; order Perciformes; family Sebastidae; genus Sebastes; species Sebastes umbrosus. The sequence goes on along the minus strand of NC_051284.1, from coordinate 31,955,003 downwards.
TTCAGACTCACAGAGGAAAAGATCGCCGGGCCGAGGACCGCTGTCGTCACGGAAACGGAAAGAAAGCGCCGGACATCGTTACGTCTTATTGGCCGAGGAGAAAATAACCACTGAATATTTCCTGGTGTGATTATGCAGAGAATTAGTTTCTTACAGATCTTCTTTTTTATTATTTTAAAGATGAAAATGTTTGTGATGACAAAGAGGATTCTGGGAAAACGGAAGCCATGTTGGATGGCGAAGAGGAGTCAGTGGAGTACTCTGGACACTTATTTAACAATTTAAAGAACAATCATAATCTGAGGATCTGTGACTGGATATTTCAGAATAAAAGACTTCCTGTTCGGACGATTTTCAGCCCCTAAGCCAATGGGATTCAAGCATTTGGCATCTCTCAGAACTATTTTAGTATTTCAAAATAAGAGTTTTCAGAAGGAGGCGGGGACTTGATTCTACCTGAGATCATCAGTTACCTTAAAACTACAAAAACAGCCGGAGCTTTTGGAAAAAGAGGAAAAAAATGTATTGTAAAATCAAATCTTATATTGTTCCTATGATATTATAAAGACGTTTAATCTCCTTATCTTTTGTTTTGTTGGTTTTAACGACGGTGTTCAGGTCTCTATGTTGGTTTTTCATTTGTTCAAACTCCAAAAGAAAATCTGAAAGATTGAAAATACAGCAGAAATGATATTATTATTATTATTATTATTATTATCATTATTATTATTATTATTATTATTATTATTATTATTATCATTATCATTATCATTATCATTATTATTATTATTATTATTATCATTTCAGGGAGTTGATGGTTTTTATTTTAGGGAGATTTGATCGACGTCCTGCTCATAAAACATTTCTGCTACAAACAAAACTACACGCTGAGAATTCATTAAAAGAAGCACAAAAGACAAACGAGTCGACACATGAACATCTGTACACACATCTGTATGGAAACTCCCACAGAGTCATCAGCTCTGCATCATATGGAAGCTCATTTCTGCCAAGAAAAAATAATTTAAATTACTAACCGTAAATAGTTATGAATGTAAAAGTCACAAGATAAACTGAGTTAGTCAATAATAACTTTGACTTCATTTCTCATTATTTTGACTGAAAGCCAGAATCTTGATTTACTATCACATAATTAAAAAAGAAAGTAATATTGTTTGCATGAAAAGTCATAATTCTGACATAACTTTGACTTAGTTTCTCATTATTTTAGATTGGAAAGTCCTGTTTTTATTTGCTTTCACAATGTATTATGTAAAAACTCATAATTGTGACTGTAAATGTTCGTTTTGAATTTCATCACATCAGATTGACTTATTATATCATAACTGTGACTTACAAATTCATTTTTATGATTGACCAACTCATATTTTTGAAGCCTTGAGTTTGTCATGTTGGCTGTCTCCATCTTGTTTTTTTTTTTTTTTTTAAAGTTATTTTTTGGGGGCATTTTTTTTTTTAAGCGTTTTATTGATAGGACAGTGGATAGAGTCTTGGAAAGGGGAGAGAGAGATGACATGCGGAAGGTCCACAGGCCGGATTCGAACCCGGGTCCACCGCTGCTAGGACTGAGCCTTGGCGATACATGGGCGCCCGCTCTACCGACTGAGCTAACCAGGCGCCCCCATCTTGGTTTTTAGTCGTCACCATCTTGGTTTCTGGCTGTCTCCATCTTGGTTTTGACCGTCTCCATCTTGGTTTTTGACCGTCTCCATCTTGGTTTTTGGCCGTCACCATCTTGGTTTTTGGCCGTCACCATCTTGGTTTTTGACCGTCTCCATCTTGGTTTTTGGCCGTCTCCATCTTGGTTTTTGGGCCGTCTCCATCTTGGTTTTTGGTCGTCTCCATCTTGGTTTTTGACCGTCTCCATCTTGGTTTTTGGTCGTCTCCATCTTGGTTTCTGGTCGTCACCATCTTGGTTTTTGGTCCGTCTCCATCTTGGTTTCTGGTCGTCACCATCTTGGTTTTTGGCCGTCTCCATCTTGGTTTTTGACCGTCTCCATCTTTTTTTTTGTCCGTCTCCATCTTGGTTTTTCGGCCGTCGCCATCTTAACTTTTGGCCGTCACCATCTTGGCTTTGTCATTCCTAACATCTCATCCATTTTTTCTGGCAGGAATGGGTCTCCGTACTCGAGCTCGGAAACGTGCGGTGACAGTAAAACTACACGACTGCCATTTTGATTCAAGTGGTTTCACAGTAATCTGTGAGAAAATGATGACTTTAACTTGAGAATCCATTTAAAGACGCAGTGAAACAGCAGTTTGAGCGTCTTTAGGTTCTTTAAAGGGACGAATTTATGAGTAAAATTATTAAAAATGTGGGCGAGGTATCTTCAGGATTTGATTAAATTGAATTTGAATTGATTTGATCGACTAAAAGTAGAGCTGAACGATTTAGAAAAATATTTTATTGCAATTATTTTGACAGATATTGCAATTGCGATATGATTTGCGATAAAAGAGGGAATTGATAATCATTATTCTCATTTTCATTGAAAACATATTAAAATGATAACGGTGTGATTTTGCACCAAGCAGAGGTTTTCTTGTCGAGTAGATTTATATGATTCACTGTGTCTTTAAAAATGTCTTTATTAAGAAAAGAACATGTTTTTATTGCAGATACAGAATAATAATAATAACGCATCACTTAAGAAGCCTGATTTCCATCTCAGCCGCTCATATTACACTTTGATGAGTTCAGCATTAGATAACTCATTCCCTCAGATAAATATCATTTCTTTTTAATGTTTTGTTGATTCTTCTCCTCCCCGTGGCGACGCTCTTCCTCTCTCAGCGGGTTTCTCCACTGCAGCTGATAATCAGACTTTTATTAAAGCTCCTCCGGTATCAGTTTATCCTCCGCTGCATCATTATCAACATTAACTCCGTTCATCCCTGGAGATCCTCCGAGAAAAACAACACCGCGTTCATTTACTTTATTCATTTCTGCAAATGTTTTTTTAAAGTGTCCAAATTCAAACTCTCAAACTGCGTCAGTGATTACAGTCACAGAAATAATAATATTTAAATGTTCTGTCTCGCTTTGTAATAATACTTGTATGGAAGCCCTTTAAAGCCTGGAAAAGAAAGAAAATGGATGAATACTTGAACAAAAATTAAAGATTTTCATCAGACAAAAGTCAAACCTTTGACTTACTGAGTAGAAATTAAATCAGAATTACTATAAAATAAGTCAAAAGATATATATATTGTGACTCACTGTCTTCATTTTACAGCTCCGCAACTTTCAAGGTAATCAGGTGATAATTAGAAAGTAACCTTTTAAAATGTCTTTGGATTAACTGCCAATTTACCTCAAAAATCCATCTAAAACTACTTAATTATACACATTATTTAATAATTATATTCTGCTATTTCACAACAGCTGGTAATTTATTTAATATATTTTCCAGAAAAGAATACAAAGTGAATTGATATGCTTTATTTCCATGTCTGCTGATAAATAGATAACAGCAAATTACTTGTTTTAAATTTAAACTCCCTGAATCATGACATCAGCTACCAGGTTACATCTGTGTAGAATCTATACTAATCAGGCTAAATACGGGACATACCAACGTTAACAAAGGTACCATTGAGTTATTATTATGAGGCGTTCAAAGTCGGCTCAGGAAAAATGACTATTGTGTGAAGGTGAATTACAACGTTATCATGATGCGTTCAAACGTAATCTGGTAAAATGTAGTTTTTGGTGAGAAACTTGAATAAATCCAGTTGTTTGAAGGAGATGTTTTCACATCAATATAAAATAGATATTAGAGAGAATTATGACGTGTTTAACTTCCTAACACTAGCTCTAAGCAGCTGGCCAAGGTTTTTTTTAAATCAAAGCAAATATTTAAAAAATCATAATCATTTGAATTGTGTTTTTATGCAAACAACCACAATAGATGACAATAACAAAGTACAGACCTGCAGTGCATGCTGGGGGATTCTCTGTTCTGTTAAGTTTTGTTAAGAGAAACATTACTACATAAATCAGTCAGTCCTGTACGGTTCATATAATGTCATGTTCTTAATAATCTGCTGTTTGGATGTTCAGTAGAATAAATGCTGAAAAATAAATGCGCAGTATGTTTTCTATAAATTAATGTAGTGACAAAATAGAGGTTACGTCTGAGGTGGTACGTGGTGTAAAAGTTAGCAAATTACTTGTTTTAAATAAAAAAAATAAAAAACTCAGGTACCTGGTTACATCTGTGTAGAAGCTACACTACTCAGGCTAAATACCGGACATACCAACGTTAACGGAGGTACCATTGAGTTATTATTATGAGGCGTTCAATGTCAGCTCAGGAAAAATGACTATTGTGTAGTGATGAAATCGAGGTTACGTCTGAGGTGGTACGTGGTGTAAAACGTTTGAGAACCACTAAGTTAGATGATTTTTTAGCATATAATTATTAAATAATGTTTATAATAAAAACAGTTTAGATAGATTTTGAGGTAAATATGGGGTTAATTTGGCATTTATTCCAAAGGAATTTCAAATAGGTTACTTTCTAATTATCACCTGATTACAATGAAATTTGAAGTTTTATCCAATTTTGATAAACCGTGAGTATTTTTATTTTTTCTAATTCCTAATATTACAACCATTTCCTTTTTTCATCTTATCCTGGCATAAATATAATAAATAAATACATCTAATAAATAAATCTGGGTCCAAACAAAGATGGCAACCGACCGACCAGGAGCTGTAGGTTTTTAGTGTTAAAAACAGGAATGTTTCGTCCACATGTCAAATGTTCCTACGACGCGATAAAAGTCATCTCTGCAGTGGAAAAACACATCCTCATTTATCACCCTGGGGAGTCCCATCTCTCTCTGTGGGGGTTATTTATTTATTTGGGGAGGGGGGAAGGTGCATAAAATAAAAGTTTTTCTTTTTTTAAAAAGCCACCAACTCGACTCCGTGAACGTGTGAAGAAAAGCTATTTTTATAATAACTCTGATTGTTCTCTGCAATAGATTCTCAGATCAGTTGGACTGACTATAGGTTACACTGCATTCTGGTTATTATTATTATTATTATTATATTAATAAATACACTCCAAATGTATCTTCAAATCGTTTTTTGTCATTCTGCATTATGTGTCAATCTGTGTGTTTGTATTCATCGCCTTATGGGGACACAAACCTGTTGACATTGTGCCTTGTGGGGACCTCTCCTTGTAGATGATCCTTGTGGGGACTCTACTCATAGATGATCCTTGTGGGGACTCTACTCGTAGATGATCCTTGTGAGGACTCTACTCGTAGATGATCTTTGTGGGGACTCTCCTTGTAAATGATCTTGTGGGGACTCTCCTTGTAGATGATCCTTGTGGGGACTACTCGTAGATGATCTTAGTGGGGATTCCTTGTAAATGATCTTGTGGGGACTCTCCTTGTAAATGATCTTTGTGGGGACTCTCCTTGTAGATGATCCTTGTGGGGACTCTACTCGTAGATGATCTTTGTGGGGATTCTCCTTGTAAATGATCCTTGTGGGGACTCTACTCGTAGATGATGCTTATGGGGACTCTACTCGTAGATGCTGCTACTGCTGCTGCTGCTGCTGTTGCTGTTGCTGCTGCTGTTGCTATTGCTGCTACTGCTGCTGCTGCTGCTGCTACTGCTGCTGCTGTTGTTGCTGCTGCTGCTGCTGTTTCTGCTGTTGTTGCTGCTGCTGCTGCTACTGCTGCTACTGTTGCTGTTGCTACTGTTGCTGCTGCTGCTGCTGCTGCTGTTGATGTTGCTGTTGCTGCTGCTGCTGTTGCTGCTGCTACTGCTCTACTGCTGCTGCTGCTGCTGCTGCTGCTACTACTGTTGCTGTTGCTGCTGCTGCTGTTGCTGCTGCTGCTGCTGCTGCTGCTACTGTTGCTGTTGCTGCTGCTGCTGCTGCTGCTGCTGCTGCTGCTGCTGATGCTGCTGTTGCTGTTGCTGCTGCTGCTGCTGCTGTTGCTGCTGCTGCTGCTGCTGCTGTTGCTGTTGCTGCTGCTGCTAGATGCTGCTGCTGCTGCTGCTGCTGATGCTGCTGTTGCTGTGCTGCTGCTGCTGCTGATGCTGCTGCTGCTGTTGCTGTTGCTGTTGCTGTTGCTGCTGCTGCTGCTGCTGTGGATGATTTGTTTTTCTCCGTTAAGTTAACATTGGAAGTATAATGAATAGTCTTCGGGGTCTCCAGAGCCGGCCCATTCATCAGCTCTGACACGACGCTGCCGGCTAACGAACGTCTCCGCCGGCTGAACGTCTTCAGCGCTCTCGGACCGCGGCGGCCACCTTGTTTATCACTGCCCCATTATTTACCGAATCCATCCCCGGCGCCACGGCGAGCCTACTGGCCGCCATTCATCATCCCTCGATTGATTTTCAATTGCAGCGCCGCAGCGTGTTGAACAGATCAGAGTCGTACCGGTCGGTTCTCTGGAGTGGATATAAGTGGGTTTGTTAAAGCCCCGAGGAGAGAACAGTGATGTGGCGGGTGGAGACTCTGACTTTAATATGTTTTCTACTGAATCCATCCTGGACCGTGTTCTAGTCTGGTGCAGCGCAGCGGCGTTGTGGTTCTGAAATGTCAGTAAATCATCTGCTGACAAAATGCCACCAAATGAGTTCAGTGTCTTTGAAGCTGAGCAGAGGTCCGATCTTCAGTCGTTCTGTGATCGGTCATGGTCCGTGTCCACAGCCTCCGTGCTTTCCACGCTTCCCATTCATTGTCTATGTAAGCTGCCGCGCAATGCATTCTGGTAGCGTGGCGTCGCGATTCGAGAGACTGGGCGTCACGACGCCCGCTCCTCATTTGCATAAAGTTGAGGGCTCGTCTACTTTATGCAATCACGGGGTGTCCGACGCGACTCGCTGCCTCTCCAAACTCCCGAAGATCTTTTAAAATAAACGTTGTTGATCTAAATTAAAGACAGATTCATCAACATGGATTATTTCTGGCCTCAAATGTTTTCATCCAAAGTGGAGGGAGGAAGAGGGAGGAGGAGGAGGAGGAGGAGGGAGGAGGGAGGAAGAGGGGGAGGAGGAGGAGGAGGGAGGAAGAGGGAGGAGGGAGGAGGAGGGAGGAGGAGGGGGGAGGGGGGAGGAGGAGGAGGAGGGAGGAGGAGGGAGGAGGGAGGAAGAGGGAGGAGGAGGAGGGAGGAGGAGGGTGGAGGGAGGAGGAGGGAGGAGGAGGGGGGGAGGGGGAGGAGGAGGTGGAGGAAGTTATGACTTTATTCTCATATTTAGGAAGTTTGGTAGAATTAAAGAAGGTCTCTTGGGTCTCATGCTCTAAACCCAGAGATCTTCTAGTGTGTTTCCTAACCTCATGATGAATCCAATAGTCGGTGAGTTACATTTGATTTCCGGTGAAATATCACAGTATTTAAACACTGGGACACTACGGCAGCATAACAGACGTTTACGGGCGACTCTGGAACATCAATAACGCTTCAATTGAACTGTAAGTGTAAGATTTCACTTTGCTACATGTAGGAGTAATATATATATATATATATATATATATATATATATTTAAATGAATTCAGACTTTGATTCTCACAAATCAGCGTCTTGGTCACGTGAGGTTGGTTACCATGGTTACACGTCTCTAACGGGCGAGGAGGCTCTCAGGAAGTGACGACATCAACTACTGCTCAGATCCATACTGGTGTTAATATTAGTGTTAATGTTAGTGTTAATGTTGAACACAGATTGAGTTTATAGAGACTGGAACACAACAGGACGGTAAAAGTATAAAAGTATTAGCATCAAATCTACTTAAAGTACCAAAAGAAGTAAAGGTACTCCTTCTGCAGAATAAAACATATCATATTATTGTACTATAATTATTGTTGCATTAATGTGTTCATCACTTTAATGTTGCAGCTGATGTATGTAGGTAGATTGATAGATTGGTAGATTGATTGATTTCATAACACATATTTTATATATATTATAAGCTGTTTCACAGATTTCATGAATAACTTGTGACTCTGTCTCGTGTCCAGGTAGACAGCCGTCAACGAAAATACCTCCAGGACGGCGGTGAGTGTTATATATATATACAGTGTATATATATATATATATATATAGTAATTATCTGAATTATCTATTATAATTATTTTAATTATTTATTATAATTATTTATTATAATTATCTATTATAATCATCTTAATTATCTTATTATAATTATCTTTATTATCTTCTAGAGAAACTGATGATTTCTTCTGAATGAGGCTCAACTTCTCTCACTGTGTTTATAATAACCCATCATTTATAAATGATAAATTTACAGTTAATTAATCTTTAGTTCATATTTTTTTTTAATTCTTAACAAACAATGAAATTGTTGAAAATGCTATAAGTTATGTTATTTAATCATTAGTTTGTGTAATATGAAATAATGAGGTTATAAATTATATATTGTCATAGCTGATAAGAGACAATAACAATTACATTCAGATTACATTATAAACTGTTTATCTTATTGTTGCACACATTATAACATGTATATACTATTATAATATTCATTAGTGATTAATGGATGATATTAATGATTTTTTAAACTTTTAAGAAGTCGTTTGTAAAACATCTATAAACATTACATAGAGAGATGGAAACTAATTATTAACTATTAACTATCTGTCTAAATAATGTTTATAGATGATTTACAAAGTATTTATTAACCATTTAACAAGGTATTATTATTATAATCATCAGTTGTAACTTTATATTAGTATCCAAATAATGTTTATTGATGGTTTAAAACCAGATATTAACTATTAACAAAGTGTTACAAATATCTATCTATATATTGTTTATTGATGATTTACAAACTATTTCTTTAATGTTAACAACAATGAAATGATAATGAATAATGTTTAATAATTATTAGTAATGTTATAATTGATGTTATTTAATCAGTAGTTTGTGTAATATGAAATAATTAGTTTATATATTGTATCATAGCTGATAACATTACATTCAGATTACATTATTAAAGTATTTATTAACAGTTTATTGTTGCACACATTATAACATTTTATATACATTTGTAAACTTTTAAGAAATTGTTGTAAAACATATATAAATATTACATAGATAGATGGACCAGAAACCAAGTTGGGTACATTTTTGAATGTAGAATATAATAATTATAATAATAATAATAATAATAATAATAATAATAATAGTAATAGTAATAGTAATAATAATAATATAATAATATAATGTGATAATAATAATAATAATAATAATAATAATAATATAATAATAATGTGATAATAATAATAATAATAATAATAATAATAATAATAATAATAATAATAATAATAATAGTAATACTAATAATAATAATAATAAAACAAACTGTCCAGAGAAAGATTCCGTGTGAAGCTCTGGTGTTTCACCAGCAGGTGGCAGCATCGCCCTGTCAGGGATTCTTTCACAACAATGACCGGCTCCGTACATTATCCTTTACATATCATGACATCATCGGTACGGTCACGCTAACAGCAGAGTAAACAGAGGGGGGTAGGGAGGCTCATCCGGGACTTAACAATCCGTTTAAGGTGGAGACGAAGTCCTTTGTGGTGATTCCACCTTAAGAGAGTCCACAGAGCTTCTCGCTGACCTCCCACAGCTTCCGGGCCTCGGCGTCCGTCTCGTCCCCGGGCGCTCACTTCCTGTACGGCGCAGCAGGAGAAGTAGCGTCCGCTCAGGTGTTCGATGCCCTCCTGCAGGCAGCAGTGTAGCGTGGTCTGAGCGCCGTCCGCCGGGTCCAGGAACAGCAGGCGGGCCACGGGCTCGATGAAGACCTTCTGCCACAGGCTGACGTTACGGGACAGCTCGGTCCGAACCACACCTGCAGGACCAGAGACACACCTGGATCAACATACTGATTCAACATAATGAAAGCTTTCCGGCTCGCCCCGACCGTTTAATGATCACCTGACCACGCCCGACGTCGTCCCGACCGTTTAATGATCACCTGACCACGCCCGACGTCGTCCCGACCGTTTAATGATCACCTGACCACGCCCGACGTCGTCCCGACCGTTTAATGATCACCTGACCACGCCCGACGTCGTCCCGACCGTTTAATGATCACCTGACCAAGCCCGACGTCGTCCCGACCGTTTAATGATCACCTGACCACGCCCGACGTCGTCCCGACCGTTTAATGATCACCTGACCACGCCCGACGTCGTCCCGACCGTTTAATGATCACCTGACCACGCCCGACGTCGTCCCGACCGTTAATGATCACCTGACCACGCCCGACGTCGCCCTGACCTATATTATTCTAATATATATTTAAATATTATAACTCTTTAAAAATATATAGACTATTATAACTCTATATAACTACATAAATATATAACTCTATATAACTTTAAATATATAACCTCTCTGAAATGTTGTGTTGTTTTATACTCAGAATATTGTACATTTTATTAAAAAGATGTTTAAAGATTATTCTCATATATATATAAATATATAAACTCTATAAAAATAATAATAATATATAAAATAATATGAAAAAATATAACTTTATATAAACTCTAAATATATAAACTGAAATTGTGTGGCTTTTTTCAATACTCAGAATATTGTACATTTTGTTACTTTATTTAACTGTTAAATTATTAGTTTAGTATAATTTATTTCCCTACATTGTCTGGTGCCAGGTATGTCATTTCTAAATTCCTTTTATTTCAATTTCATGTACTCAGTTTTACCTAAAAACAGGAAGTCAGCTAGTTTAAAAAGTAGTTTGTAGTTGAAGAACTTGTTTGTTTCTCGCCAGCTGCAGTTGAAAGACATGAATATGTGACATGTTTTACTGCATTCTTGTCATGTCATTTTTAACTCTGGGTTTGGTTCTTTGTGTGTTTTTAAACACGTGTCTCAGTCAGTGTGTTTAAATTCACCTGTTTTTAAATGTTTGCATTCAAGATAAAAAAATTTGAGTGGAAATGTGAGAAATAAAGTCGAAACTTCCCTAAAAAGTTGTTCCGCTTGGCTGAGGTGTAAATTTACAAAATTTGTGCAACATTTGAATGGAAACTTATAGTCGACATTGTCTTTGATAATACGATGTCATGTTAAACTGGTATTAATGTTCATATCTTCTGTCAGTATGTTCGAGGCTTTGGGACGTCACACTTCCAGGACTGGGAAACATTATCCAGGTTACATTCCCGGATCGTAGGAGTTAGTTTGGTTGGTAGGATGTCGGATCGTAGGAGTTAGTTTGGTTGGTAGGATGTTGGATCGTAGGAGTTAGTTTGGTTGGTAGGATGTCGGATCGTAGGAGTTAGTTTGGTTGGTAGGATGTCGGATCGTAGGAGTTAGTTTGGTTCGTAGGATGTTGGATCGTAGGAGTTAGTTTGGTTCGTAGGATGTCGGATCGTAGGAGTTAGTTTGGTTGGTAGGATGTTGGATCGTAGGAGTTAGTTTGGTTGGTAGGATGTCGGATCGTAGGAGTTAGTTTGGTTGGTAGGATGTCGGATCGTAGGAGTTAGTTTGGTTCGTAGGATGTTGGATCGTAGGAGTTAGTTTGGTTCGTAGGATGTTGGATCGTAGGAGTTAGTTTGGTTCGTAGGATGTCGTATCGTAGGAGTTAGTTTGGTTCGTAGGATGTCGGATGGTATTAGTTGGATGGTTACCTGGGTGGACGCTGTAGCAGGTGACGTTGGATCCTTTCAGCCTCATGGCGAGCTCGTGGGTGAAGAGCATGTTGCACAGTTTACTGTTGCAGTACGCCTGGAAGAACTGCCAGCTGTACCTGCCGGTGCCCAGGTGTCTGTTCACCGCCAGCGCCTGAACGCAACACACAACAACAAATAGGTCATTAACACAGAATAACCTGAGTTGTATAACGTGATGATGTAATCCGTCCAGGTGTCACTCCCTCGAGACGAGGAATGTTCACACACAAGTATGAATGAATGTCTTTTTGTGACATAAGGCACACCTGAACACAAAGGAATCCCGGAACAAAAGAAGCAGCTCGACGCTGAAGAACACGATGCTTCTAAATGTGTTCAGCGAACGAAGAAATCAGGAGACACGGATCTGATAAATATGATAACCATATTCAGTCCAAAATGGCGACTGCGGCTGTTGTCAAAAAACCATTGGAGTTTCCTCTCTTTGCTTCTATACTCTTTGAAAGAACTCTGAAAGGAGTTGAAGCGTTAGTTGAACTTCAGGTTAAGTAAAGTAGAACTCTTATGAGTATTTTGAGAGGTAAAAAAAGAGAGAGACATTTCAGAAACACAAAGGGTGAAATGAAGTGAAGAATGAGATTTTATTATCACAAATTGTTCATACCGTAGTTACATACCGCGTTCACTATATTAACCCTATTCTCTAATTTTAAAGCAAATGAAGTGTTAAAATGTCCCTGAAGAACTGAGCTAACGTCTGTGTGTCTGTTAACGCTGTAAATCCCTTCAGTGTGAGTTCACGTTGTCTCGGTGTTTTACCTCCAGGTCGATGTGTCCCCAGCGGTAAGCCATGGAGGACAGCGTGACCACTCGTCCTCCCTGCGCCTCCTTCAGGCGCTGCAGCAGCAGGTACGTCAACAGGAAGTGACCCAGGTGGTTCACCCCGAACTCGATACCGAAACCGTCTTCTGTCCGCCCGTCAGCCACCAGACCTGCAGGACAGATTCACACAAGACATTATAAAATATAAAAACTAAAAAAATAAGAAATTTGAATAGACTCATGTGTTTGTTTAACAAAAGAATATATTCATTAAAATATTAATATATTAATATATTAATATAATATATAATATATTAATATAAATAGCAGATTTGGTTAAATTATAAAATTAAAATAAAAAAAGAATCACTTAATTCAAATCAATCAATTTAAAAGTTAAAAAAAGTATAAAATATTAGATGCTAAATTAGAACCAACTCCGGTGCTGTGGCTTCTATCCGTTACATCACCAGGAAGAAGACAATAGGTCTTTGTCTCATGAACATTTTCTTAATCTTGAGTGAAGCCGGTGATTAAAGATGATTGAAAATGTTGTTATTGTAACTGCTGACTCATCATCACACCCGAACAGGTACACTGAACAGGTATGTACACCTGAGCGTCAGCTGCCGTCACACCTGACCGTTAATATCTGCGTTCTCAAAGGTCGGATGTTTCTCTGGAACTGAGTGTTCTATCACTCCTGTTCTCTCATCAAAAAAAAACTCATCTGGTCTCCCATTTTTGTTGCAACCTTTGAGCCGGGTTGTAAGTAATTTACCGTTACAAAGGGACTATTATTCTACAGGAGCTCAGTGGAATTACCACACAGCTAAGTTTCATTGGTTTATAATGCTGGTATGACCGAGACTTAAGGCTGGCCTACACTGCCAGATGTTTCAGATCTTAGCAAGATGTGTAAAATGTGACATAACGACATGTTGTGGAGAAATACTTGAGTACTGACGTCATGAATAACAAGGCTTTCTGTGTGTTTTTGTGTACCAGCGTTGTTGATGAGCAGATCCAACCTGGACTCAGTTTTCAGGAACGTTTCCGTGAAGCAGCGAACCGACTTCAGACTGGCCAGGTCCAGCTGCATGTAGAGGACGTCGGTACTTCCTGTTTCCTGGAGCGAAATCATCATCATCAGGTCAGTTGGGATATTTACTTTAATTAAAGAGTCTGATATTTATAATGTAACACACCGATTAAAAAGAGAGAACTTAGTAATGTAGTACACGTTTTCATTCCTTTTATCAATTTTTAACTCTGAAAATACTCGCAACAGTTCAACTTTTCTTTACCTTCAGCACGGTTCGCTTCGAGTCCAACTAACGCTTCAACTCCTTTCAGTTTATACACTAAATATGCCTTGATTCCTAATAGCAGCTCATTTCACTATTTCTAGCTGTTTCTAGACAGTCAACGTGTTTCAGTGATTACCAGCGCTGTCAAAGTTAACGTGTTAATGACACGTTATTATTGAACGTATACTTCAGCTCCTTTCTGCGTTCATCTCCCGTCAGTCAGCTCATCGATGTGCTAATGATGAGGACTCTCTGTAGCTCAACAGGCGGCGGCGGCGGGCTCACAATGATTAGCATGTGTGAACGACCAATGCACCTTAACTGCTTCCACTGCTAATACTAACTTATATAATACTATAATAATATAATAATAATAATAATAATAATATTATAATACTAACTAATCTAACTTTTTTCAGTGGAGTCTTTCAAGAATTATGCGACCGCTCCTTAACAAGCAATCACATGTTGCAGGTCAGTCAGAGTGATTATTAAATGCAGCGTCTCCCTCCAGTTCTTCTTCTTCTTTGTTCCTACCTGTTGTATATCTGCGATGGCGACCTCGGCCTTTTCCCGGTTTCGGCAGGCCAGGATCACTCGGGCTCCCCTCCCGGCCAGGTGAAGAGCCGTCGCTTTACCGATGCCGGTGTTCCCGCCTGCAGCAAGAAAACACAAACTGTCACTTTTAGCTCTGGATGTTAGTCTGTCACCAGAAATATGTCAATGGAATGTGGTTCAGACATTCATGTTCCCCAGAGGATGAATCCTACTCTCTTCAGTGATTTCCTCAATGCCTCTTTAGCGCCACCAACAAGTCAAAGTTTTCACAGATTCAGTGAAATATCTCAACATCCACTGGATGGATTATCACTGACTTTGGTTCAACCAATTGGGCCCCCGTATAAAGTAATCTGAATTAAAATGAAGCAAATAAAGACAATGATCATTAAATGTCCTAATTAGGACTCTAACTAATAATTAATGTCGTCATCAAGTAAACTACTATTTCTTCAATTAATTATTTAGACTATAAAATAGTGAATCGGTCTTTAAATGTTTTGTTTTGTTGTTTTGTTCAAATATATGAAGTTTACTAATATATGTATATATATTAGTAAACTTAACTAATATATATATATATATATTAGTAAACTTCATATATTTGAAACTGTTTGCTGGACAAGATGAAGTGATTATTAATTGTATCTATCGACTAATTGTTTAATTGACTAATTAATGTCTGTTTATTTATTTATTCTGACATTTAAACAAGTAACCCATCAAGTGTCCAAAGACTAGATTTAATATGATGAGGAAAAATACCACAACATTTGTTCTGATTGGTCAGAAGTCTTTAGACATTTTAACGGTTGATCCAACAGTACAATGTTGAAAAATCACACTGTTATTAATAGTCAAAGTCAGGATCTTTTGAAGAATGAGGAAAAAATGTTGTATTTATTAAATGTTTTCCAAATGAAATATATTTTTACGTTGCCCATGTGTGCAGATCTGTGATATTCAACTTGTTATGAGTTCATAGATACCAAATAGAATAGAATGGAAAATACTTTATTTTCTGCTTTTCGCGTACAAAAGGCAGAAATCTGTCTTCGGTTGTCATGTGCAAAAACTGCGATTAAATACTTGATTGTGCTCGTTGTAGTTTCTGAGATACAGACGTTTACTTATCATATTATATTCAGTCTTCGGGCTCATGATGGGACGACTTAAAATATAATATAGTCTGTTGTGTCCCATCATGTGTCCAAAGACTAGATTTAGTATGATCAGAAAAACTCACTTTTCAGCCGAACGGTTCGACCCATTTTAAAAAACTTCAACCAAAGAAAATTAATCATTTTTTAAATTTAAATAAATTGATCAAATAAACACTTTTTTTCTTTTCTTTGTTGTTCTGTTTAGAAATTACTTGAATTATTTCAGTTTTTGTTTTTTTTGCAGTATCTTATTATTCCATGACTTTGAAACCCCGCCCGTATCCAATACTTGTTTCAGTTGACTAAATGTTTCAGCACTTATCTTCATTAATGTCTGTTTATATATTCTGACTTTTAAACCAATAACCATCTCTTTAGTATGATCTGTGATATTCAACTTGTTATGAGTTCATAGATACCAAATAGATTAGAATGGAGAATACTTTATTTTCTGCTTTTCGCGTACAAAAGGCAGAAAACTGCTATTAAATACTTTTACTACTTTCTCATGGTACTATATTCAGTCCTTAGACCGTCATGTGTCCAGAGACTAGATCAGAGAAACACTCCCCTTTCAGCAGAACGGTTCGACCCATTTTAAAAAACCTCCACCAAAGAAAAGCACAGATTTCAGCTGCGGCACACATAAACACTTTTTCTTTTCTTTGTTGTTTCAGTTAGAAATGAGTCGTATTGTTTAAAAGTAGAGTATGTTATCATTCTCTGACTTTAAAGCCACGTGACTCACCTGTGATGATGACGGTCTTGCCGGCCATCGCTGCGTTGCCTTTACATTTGGACCTTTTGAAGAGAGTCTGAGTGAGGAAGACGTATCCTCCCAGAACCATGGTGGCCAGCAGCAGCAGATGAAAACATGGTTTACTAGAGTATTACAACAGCAGCTGTCTGACTGACTCAGCTCGGCTCAGCTCGGCCTTTTATCCCCCCGGTGGAGCTCACCTGTCGGACCGGTTCTACTTGCCCGGGGCGGGGGGGTGAGTCACAGTTTGCTCCAGTCCGACTGGTTCTGTCTGCTTACGGTTCTCATCTTTCGACTGAAACTCCCGCTAGTTGGACCTTCCGGATACTGAACCCTGATGAACTCCAGGACTTCCTGTTGAAACCTTCAAAATAAATACCCTGATGACAAATTATTATTTTTATATGTTTAGCCTATAAATGTAAAAGAGTTCTTCATTAATATATAATAATAATAATAATATAATATAATAACACAATAATAATAAAAATAATAACAATAAGACAATAATATAATAATAATAATTAATAATAATAACAATAACAATAAGATAATAATAATAATAATAACAATAACAATAACAATAAGATAATAATAATAATAGTTTATTTGAATAGAACTTTTCAAAACCACAATGTGCTTTACACAAAACAAATAATAAAAACAAAACTACAGGAATAAATTCAATAAGACACAAACCACTAAAACACACATAAGATATAAAACTATCAAATATTTAAAATGTCCCTTTGTGTGTTGTTGACCTTAGCTTTACTACTTTTATTTTTTAAATACTGTTTTCATTACTTCTGTGTAGTAGAAACATATCGTAGATATATATCGTTTTGTTTTTTATTAATTTATATATTGTGCGATAAAGTGATTACAAAACAGGTGATGTCAAGTACAGGGATATATATATATATATATATATATATAAACTAATATATGATACAAAATTAAAAACTAAAAATTAAAAAAGCAAAGAGTTTTTTTTTTCAAATATTTTGCACAACAAGCTAAAATAGTGCTTCATTAATCCTGTAGAATAAGTGATATTCTACATACATAAATTAGGTCATGAAAAGACTATATAAACATATTAAAATCACAAACATGTTTCGGGATCAATAAGTTACTATCTATCTATCTATCTATCTATATGTTTAAAGGGACAGTTCAGGTGTGCTTCTCCATGGTCGGTGTATTACTACAGTAGATGGAGTTTGGAGCAAAGTGATGTACCGCTGTGGACGGATTTTAGACACCTAAAAACATCAATATCAGTTTAAATGTACGCTATATTTAGAATATTTTCACCTGTTCACCTCGCCGTCAGACAGCCCTTTACCTCGCCGTCAGACAGCCCTTTACCTCGCCATCAGACGGCCCTTTACCTCGCCGTCAGACGGCCCTTTACCTCGCCGTCAGACGGCCCTTTCTGACGGGGAACTGAAGCCGTTACATCGTTCTCTTCAGCCACCAGACTCCATTCACAAAAACACTAATTTAACCTCTCAGAACAGGAGTAGCTGGTCTACCGCTGCATCCATCGGTTAGTTGGTTTGTGTTATTGTGTGACTTTGGTGTTTTAAATCAGGGGTTCTCAAACTTTTTGGGGCCAGGGCGCCATATTGGACCAGGCAAGACAGTTTCAGTAACCCTATACAAGTGAACGGGGGATAAAAAGCACTATAACGTCTACATTCCTCAACCCATTTCAACCAGTCCTTATTATATTGAAGGGTTTATGATCTATGAGGAGTAGAGAAATACAGTTTAGTCTCCAGTTACTTAGAATCTGGATAGTTAATCTATAATCGCTGCTAGATGCTAAATAATGACTGAAGGAATTCCCCTCATAGAATCGTCACCTTCATGCGTGTTGGTTTATCTTCTAAGCAGCTGCAAGCTCAGAGTATATCACAAACAAATGCAAAGTAAGTTTAAAGTATAATCAGTATCAATTTATTCCGCAGATATATTCATCAAAGTTGCACAGAGTTATTACAGAAGTTCTGGATTCATCAGTGTGTCCCCGACACCACGCACGGCTGTCAGTTCGCAGAGAATGAACCCCGAGCTCTGCTATACGTTTACCTTATACACATTAGCAGGCGAACCCTGGGGAAGGGGTCAGGCTTTCTGCAGACCCAATACACAACATTATTTGCATGGTCATCCTGTCCCTTCCCCCATCCGCTTTTACCCCAAGGCCCTTTCGTCCTTGTAGCTATTCCTTTTACAGGCCCACTCAACATTCCATCACGAGATAATCCATGTAATCATTCTTGCCCCGTCTTACATCAGTCAATTATCTGTAGACAGTCTAAGCCTAGTATTTAACACCAAACCTCGCTAAACTCACAACATAATTAAGTTTGTTACACAACAACAGTTTTATCATGATATATTTCCAACAATTCCTCTTTTGAACTTGTCCAAGTTCACTTCTGTCCTAGAAACAATTTCTCATGAGGCATTCATCATTATTATACTATATACAGTGTTACAGTTTTTTACACAGAGTTATCATCTACCACCTCGTCCTCTGAGTCATGATCATGGAACTCTATGTTGAGTAACCCCTGTGCTTCTGTTGGTGAACACATATTCATTTGATAGGCAGGTAGTTGATCAGGACGCCTTTTCTCTATGGCAGTTACTATAACCTTCTCCGTCAAATGGCGGATACAAGGAATGCAACAACAACCGCATAAAACCAGACATGCCATTACCACTAAAATGGACGAAAAAAGGGAAATTATCATAGACTTCCATTTCCCAAAAGTTCTGTCCAACCAGTCATTTATTGGACTGTCTATTCCGGAGTCCTCATGCATTTTATTAGCAATGTATAAGGCAAGAAGTAAAATAACATAAAGCATATAAATCTTCTATTGAGTCACCTTTTCTTTACTTGTAAGCCGTGTTTTAACTGTAAAACCGGCAAGACCTTGAAACCTTCTTTCCCAGATTTGTGTCTCATACAGCTCTTTTTAAGCATACAGATATAGAATGTATAACATAAGATGAATCATCACCAACATTATTACCAAAATAGAAAAAGAAAATACAGTCCGACTTGCCCGTCTGGCGACATCGAGATTTAAAATCGGAAAAGAGAGTTTTATAGTCACGCTTTTACTGTTCACGGTGTCTTCTTCTGTGTTCTTCTCTGGTGTCCCTGCAGAGATGCTTGCATCTACCCCTGGTGCTGATCCTTTGTCCGGTTCATCTGGTGGTGTAGTTGGCTCGTCCACTCCTCCGCTGATCAGATCTGCCTTTGGCGGTGGATTTTTTGTTGAGCTGCACTGGGTTAAGTGCCACCATACGCCACCTTTCCCTTGAGTTGGACTGCTGTTGTTGTTCGTGCGGTCACTTGGTGTGGACCCGTCCACCGTGGCTCCGACCACTTCCTCTTTAACACCTTCAACCAAAGGTGTTTCCGGTGGACCCGCTGGGGTGGTTTTCAACACGGAGGATCAGGATGGGGGGCACCTGGACAAGAAAAAGCTGATACAATGGCATTAACCGACTGATAATACGGGCGGGTAATGCGAACATCATTATTGCTACTCCTGCGTGGCATAAACCATGAGTCTGTTTCAACATTGACGGGATCCATCCCTCGGGCATGACAGTTTTCCCATTCTTCTGCCATAAGCCAGTGAAACAATCAGTGGCACCTGCGTCTTCCCAGGATTTTTTCTCATGCTCGGGAGCGTCCTCCTGAGCTTTTTGTACATCATCTATAAAACTTCCTATGTTTTCAGCTAATAACATTATGCATTCAGCGACATACCCTGCAGCAGCCTTTGCTGCTTCATCGGCAGCGTTATTCCCAATGCTCTCTGGATCACTACCCTGTGAGTGTCCTTTTACCTTTACCACAGCCACCTTCTCCGGAAGGTGGACAGCAGCCAATAAATCTTTCATGAGTCCTTCATGAGCCATAGATTTATTTCCGCTTGTTTTGAATCCTGCCTGGACCCAGCCTGACATATCCCTGTGTATTGCGTTACATACATAAGCTGAATCTGTAAAAATATTGACAGTTTTACCCTCGGCCAATCTAAGAGCACATATCATGGCAGTTAGCTCAGCAGCTTGAGCTGATTGTTTGCCCTCAAGTGGGGCAGATGACATGGTTACGGGATTTGCACCGTCGTCAGTACAGGATACAACAGCATATCCAGCTTTAAGTCCCTCTATAGGGTGCCTGAAACAGCAGCCGTCAGTGAATAGGCTAAGATCAGGATTGTTTAGCGGTAAAGCGTAGAGTCCTGGTCTCAATTTCACAAAAGGTTCGGATTTTTCAGCACATGAATGTTTTTCTCCCCCCCCTTCACCCATATTATCTGCCATGTTACAGCCTTCGTGTACAAAGGAAACATGTGGTTTTGATAGTATCTGTAAGATCTTGGTTTGTCGCAATGGAGTGAGAGTGAAACACGCTGATGTAACGTAGGCTACAGTACTATGGGAAGTGAGAATTTGGAGTGGGTGGTGCATGACGATATGACCCACTTTCTCCACTATTTTAGCCAGTGCAGCTGCATATCTTACACAGGGACTAGCTCTCTGCTCTGGTGTGTCCAGTAAAATACTGCAGTTTACGTTTCTTTTCATCCTTCTCTTCCTTTCTTCTTCTTTTCCCCTGCTCAGTTTCTTCTTCATCTACCCGCCTACCCTTAGGGTCAGAGGGTTTGCTTGGGGAGTCGACCATCAGTGGTGATATGGGAGATGTTAAGTTCTGTTCTGAGATTGTCTCCCCCATTAGATCCACAACCCCAGGCTGATTTCCCACTCTGGTTAACCCTAGCAGGGCCCATTTCTAGGAGCCGGGTCCTTCTTTCTAAATCTTCTCTGTTCCTTTTTCCCTCAGGATCTTCTAGCCATAGTCTGCCCCCCCTTTACTTGAAACTGAGGCATTTGGACAGTCACGAGAGGTGTAGGAGGGTCGGGCACATCAGCCGCGGGGGGGGGGGGGGGGGGGAGGGAAGTCTTTGTCATCATATGGGGGAGGTGTAGTTGGTGTTTCTCTCATTATCATTTGATGTTGTGGCATGGGGGGAGGATCGGGGAATGGGCCATGATAATCACCTAGTTTAGGGTACAGAGTACTCTCTGTCTTAGGCTGTTGTTTTTCCTTTTTTGAAGGCCATTGATGGCCTAATTCAGTCACTGAGGCTAGATACACACAATTAGCTTGGGCCAATAAGCTGGCTTGTTGTTCCACGTGTTTTTTTTCTTTTACTCGTGTGAACATGTTGCTGTTTTTCAATTGTTTTCTACTTTCAGCCAAATCGTCTTGCTGCTTTAATATGGTCTTTCGAACTGCCAGGGTAACAGCTGCCTTAGAGTCCTCTTTGGGAAACTCCTCTTTTTCTATCATTCCTTTGAACCAGTCATTCCAAATCCCTAGTTCGTTCTGCCCTTTTCCTTGGGTCAAAGGTGCATATCACATTTGTCCTTACTTTCGCCCACTGTTGGCCGAAGGTTAACCCATTTTTTGTTAGAACCGCCTTTCTCCTCCCAATCTTTGTCAAATTCTCCGTCCATTCTGTCCAGTACTATTTCACACAGGTTTATTCAGTTTATGACAGTAACTAGATTCAGAGTAAATGGGTCGTTATGCCCCCACCACAGATCCCACCAACACAAGCTTCTACTAACGGTCTCCCGTCAGCGGTGCTGGCCCGGTATCTGAGGCAGTTTTAATTTCCTCTGAATACTAGTTATTAATGTACACTCATACAGGCGCTCCAAGCGCTATTTTTACTAAACTCTAACATCCCAGACGTTACTAAACTAGCGCTCCAAGCGCACTACTCTAGCGCTCCAAGCGCAGCGTTCCAAACGCTTTCCTAACGTCCCAGACGTTACTAAAAGGGCAACTTTCCTCCTTTTAGTTTTCAAACAGTAGTGATATCAGAGTAATTGGGTCGTTATGCCCCCACCACAGATCCCACCAACACAAGCTTCTACTAACGGTCTCCCGTCAGCGGTGCTGGCCCGGTATCTGAGGCAGTTTTAAATTTCCTCTGATGTACACTATCAATACAGTTTATTAGTGTTCCAAATACCACAGTACGGATCACAGATCCTTTTTAACTAAGATCCCAGATCATTAGCGGATCCCAGATCCTTTAGGATCCCAGATCCTTT
The DNA here is from genome assembly GCF_015220745.1 of Sebastes umbrosus. Lineage (NCBI taxonomy): Eukaryota > Metazoa > Chordata > Actinopteri > Perciformes > Sebastidae > Sebastes > Sebastes umbrosus. The sequence continues at coordinate 31,932,535 of NC_051284.1, read as the reverse complement.
CAACTATGCAACTTGATGTTTTTAAATAAACAGAGATGTGTCCTTACTCAGCAAGAGAGATTAAATTTAGAGCCTATGCCAATATGCAGATTTGATTTAACAGGTTCTGCTTACCTTTTGCCTTGTAGTCAGGGATCCCTTATTCTCTCTCTCACTGAGTCGTCCAGTCTCTGGCTCGCGTCACTCTTTCTGAAGATCACGTCGGGGTCACCAAATTGAAGGAATTCCCCTCATAGAATCGTCACCTTCATGCGTGTTGGTTTATCTTCTAAGCAGCTGCAAGCTCAGAGTATATCACAAACAAATGCAAAGTAAGTTTAAAGTATAATCAGTATCAATTTATTCCGCAGATATATTCATCAAAGTTGCACAGAGTTATTACAGAAGTTCTGGATTCATCAGTGTGTCCCCGACACCACGCACGGCTGTCAGTTCGCAGAGAATGAACCCCGAGCTCTGCTATACGTTTACCTTTATACACATTAGCAGGCGAACCCTGGGGAAGGGGTCAGGCTTTCTGCAGACCCAATACACAACATTATTTGCATGGTCATCCTGTCCCTTCCCCATCCGCTTTTACCCCCAAGGCCCTTTCGTCCTTGTAGCTATTCCTTTTACAGGCCCACTCAACATTCCATCACGAGATAATCCATGTAATCATTCTTGCCCCGTCTTACATCAGTCAATTATCTGTAGACAGTCTAAGCCTAGTATTTAACACCAAACTCGCTAAACTCACAACATAATTAAGTTTGTTACACAACAACAGTTTTATCATGATATATTTCCAACATGACCTAATAATTGATTGAATCCACCGTATGGAAGGACAGACCGCTGGAACCGGACGCAGTGACGTTAACGTATTTAACAGTTTTTACACCAAAATCTTTGGGAAAAGATAAAAAAAAATGGTGACGTTAACTTTAACGTTCCTCCTCGTAGATCATAAACCCTTTAATATAATAACGACTGGTTGAAACCGGTTGAGGAATGTAGACGTTATAGTGCTTTTCATCCAGAGAAACAGCAGCTCCCCCGTTCACTAGTACAGAGTTACAGGCCAGTCTGACCAGTCCAATGACGCCCACGATGACGTACGATCCAGGAGTCAATGTGGCGTCTATGTATATATACACACAGTGGCCACTTTATTAGGTACACTAATACAGTCCAATACAACAGCTTATGTCATGTATGTAACGTAACATATTTAACTTACATATGTAACTTAAGTTACATAACAAACGTACTTACTTTAACCCAAACCACGATCTTTTCCTAAACCTAACCAAGTAACGTAACGTACTTTACTTATGTCACGTATGTAACGTAACGTTAACCACGTGTTGAAGTCTGCTGTATTGTGACTGCATTAGACTGTACAGGCATACCTAATAAAGTGACCACTGAGTGTATATCTATGTATATATATCTATGTACACATGTCTATGTATATATCTCTATGTATATACTGTATATCTATGTACACATGTCTATGTATATACTGTATATGTTTATGTTCAGCTTGTGGAGACTTTAAATTTAATGCAGATAAATCTATAATTATATAATTATCATCATGTAATTTATAAAACCTCTGAAAGCAGAAGCTGATTTGAATTTTGATGCATTCAAGAGCAGACATGAAACAAAGGCGTAACGTCGCGGTTATATGGCGTGCGCTCGGCTACCAGTGAAGGAAGCACGCAGCGTCAGATTTCAGGTTTCAGGATTCAGGCCAAACCGCAGAAACCCTCGCTGAGCTCCCACAGCTTCTTGGCCGTGGCGTCGTCTCTCGCCTTCGACTCGATGTTCAGCCGCGGCGAGCAGCAGTCGAAGTAGTGGCCGCTGAGGTGCTCGATGCCCGGCTCCAGAGCACAGTGGAGCGTGGCCTGAGCTCCGGACACGGCGTCCACGAAGAACAGGTACATGAACGGGACCACCAGGATCTTCCACCAAAAACCAGAAGAACGAGCGATCTCCGTCTGGATGGGTCCTGATAGAGAAGAAACACATTACTAAAGCTGACTCTACATTTCATTTATTCATTATTATGTATGGAAGACCAAATCTGTCGGAAGGAATGACAAAAATATTAGTAATATTAAGTTAGAATTAACTTATTTAATGTTTATTTTGATAGCCCTCTTCTCTGTTAGTAACCATGGTGACGTGTTTAGTGGAGGTAGAATAATTCTCTGAACACGTTACCTAACGCTGGCTAGCTAACGCTGGCTGGCTAACGCTGGCTAGCTAACGCTGGTTAGCTAACGCTGGTTGGCTAACGCTGGTTGGCTAACGCTGGCTAGCTAACGCTGGTTGGCTAACACTGGCTGGCTAACGCTGGCTAGCTAACGCTGGTTGGCTAACGCTGGTTGGCTAACACTGGCTGGCTAACGCTGGCTAGCTAACGCTGGTTGGCTAACACTGGCTGGCTAACGCTGGCTAGCTAACGCTGGTTGGCTAACGCTGGTTGGCTAACGCTGGTTGGCTAACACTGGCTGGCTAACGCTGGCTAGCTAACGCTGGTTGGCTAACACTGGCTGGCTAACGCTGGCTAGCTAACGCTGGTTGGCTAACACTGGCTGGCTAACGCTGGCTGGCTAACGCTGGTTGGCTAACACTGGCTGGCTAACGCTGGCTAGCTAACGCTGGTTGGCTAACGCTGGCTAGCTAACGCTGGTTGGCTAACGCTGGTTGGCTAACACTGGCTGGCTAACGCTGGCTGGCTAACGCTGGTTGGCTAACGCTGGTTGGCTAACACTGGCTGGCTAACGCTGGCTAGCTAACGCTGGTTGGCTAACGCTGGCTAGCTAACGCTGGTTGGCTAACGCTGGCTGGCTAACGCTGGTTGGCTAACTCTGGCTGGCTAACGCTGGCTGGCTAACGCTGGTTGGCTAACGCTGGCTGGCTAACGCTGGCTGGCTAACGCTGGCTGGCTAACGCTGGCTGGCTAACGCTGGTTGGCTAACGCTGGCTGGCTAACGCTGGTTGGCTAACGCTGGTTGGCTAACGCTGGCTGGCTAACGCTGGTTGGCTAACGCTGGCTAGCTAACGCTGGCTAGCAAGTATTGTTGTCTTGTTTTTTTTAATGTCTGAATAAAATGCTAGTTTTTCTCAACATGTGCCGTCACTCTCTCTCCAGGATCACCAGAGGTAGTTGACAAAGTTAAGATGAACCAACGGGACCAGATTAGACCGCTACGCCGCCGGAGACGACTGCAGGAGGAGGAGACGGCTGGAGAACGCTAGCTAGCTAACGCCTGCTCTCCCTCCCAGTGAAGTCGTCTCCTAGCGGCGAGGAGTGAGGTGGAGGGACCCGTGACCCGGCGCTGTCCTCTGTCCTCTGTTGGACTCATTTCCTGTAGCATGGTGGAATTAGCGAGCTAAAGCTAGCTAAGTAGCCAGTCACTAAACAACTTAATGCTTTCATCCTCACAGGTCTGGTCTCAGCGGAGGAAAGCACCGTGCTTATCACCAGATGAATCACCGTGCTATCACCAGATGAATCACCGTGCTATCACCAGATGAGGGCAACCGTGCTATCACCAGATGAATCACCGTGCTATCACCAGATGAAGCACCGTGCTATCACCAGATGAAGGCACCGTGCTATCACCAGATAGCACCGTGCGTGCTATCACCAGATGAATCACCGGTGCTATCACCAGATGAAGCACCGTGCCTATCACCAGATTGAAGGCACCGTGCTATCACCAGATGAAGCACCGTGCTATCACCAGATGAAGGCACCCGTGCTATCACCAGATGAAGCACCGTGCTATCACCAGATGAATCACCGTGCTATCACCAGATGAGCACCGTGCTATCACCAGATGAAGCCACCGTGCTATCACCAGATGAAGCACCGTGCTATCACCAGATGAGGCACCGTGCTATCACCAGATGAGGCACCGTGCTATCACAGATGAATCACCGTGCTATCACCAGATGAGGCACCGTGCTATCACCAGATGAAGCACCGTGCTATCACCAGATGAATCACCGTGCTATCACCAGATGAAGGCACCGTGCTAATCACCAGATGAAGCACCGTGCTATCACCAGATGAAGCACCGTGCTATCACCAGATGAAGGCACCGTGCTATCACCAGATGAGGCACCGTGCTATCACCAGATGAAGGCACCGTGCTATCACCAGATGAGCACCGTGCTATCACCAGATGAAGCACCGTGCTATCACCAGATGAGGCACCGTGCTATCACCAGATGAGGCACCGTGCTATCACCAGATGAGCACCGTGCTATCACCAGATGAAGCACCGTGCTATCACCAGATGAAGCACCGTGCTATCACCAGATGAGGCACCGTGCTATCACCAGATGAGGCACCGTGCTATCACCAGATGAATCACCGTGCTATCACCAGATGAGGCACCGTGCTATCACCAGATGAGGCACCGTGCTATCACCAGATGAGGCACCGTGCTATCACCAGATGAATCACCGTGCTATCACCAGATGAAGCTCCGTGCTATCACCAGATGAAGCACCGTGCTATCACCAGATGAGGCACCGTGCTATCACCAGATGAGGCACCGTGCTATCACCAGATGAAGCACCGTGCTATCACCAGATGAGGCACCGTGCTATCACCAGATGAGGCACCGTGCTATCACCAGATGAGGCACCGTGCTATCACCAGATGAATCACCGTGCTATCACCAGATGAAGCTCCGTGCTATCACCAGATGAAGCACCGTGCTATCACCAGATGAGGCACCGTGCTATCACCAGATGAGGCACCGTGCTATCACCAGATGAGGCACCGTGCTATCACCAGATGAGGCACCGTGCTATCACCAGATGAGGCACCGTGCTATCACCAGATGAATCACCGTGCTATCACCAGATGAATCACCGTGCTATCACCAGATGAGGCACCGTGCTATCACCAGATGAAGCACCGTGCTATCACCAGATGAGGCACCGTGCTATCACCAGATGAGGCACCGTGCTATCACCAGATGAAGCACCGTGCTATCACCAGATGAGGCACCGTGCTATCACCAGATGAAGCACCGTGCTATCACCAGATGAGGCACCGTGCTATCACCAGATGAGGCACCGTGCTATCACCAGATGAAGCACCGTGCACCGCTGCTGTTAGCAGAAGGCTAAACTATTAGCAACATTTACTCTCCGTCTCTGAAACGTTTCTCTGATATCGTACCTCTAGAGCCTCCAATCACAGTTACTCATCTCTAATGTCTGTGATATCTGGATTCAGACAACAACACAGAAGAGGACATTTAGATGAGGAGCTTTAGCCCACTGCTAGCGTTAGTTAGCCTCCAGCTAATGTCAGCCCACTGCTAGCGTTAGCCTCCAGCTAATGTCAGCCCACTGCTAGCGTTAGCCTCCAGCTAATGTTAGCCCACTGCTAGCGTTAGCCTCCAGTCTTTCCTTCGGTTGGATACTAAATCAAAATTCTGAGATAACATGCCAAGGTTTTGAGATAATTGATTGAGATAATTAAGTCAAAATGATCAAAATGACATTTTAAATCAGATTTCTGATTGAATAAGTAAACATTTTGATTTAATATCTCATAATTTTAATTAAGAAAGTCAAAATTTTGGTTAAAGTTATTAACTTCATAGGTAGATATTATAATGGATCTTATCTTGAGTTTTAACTTTTCATCTGTTTGTTTTTTCCTGGCAGAAATGGACCTCCATAGAAGGACCCTGGATGCTAGAAAGCAGTGAAGCTGCTGTGTGCTGACCTGGGTGGACGCTGTAGCAGGTGACGTCGGTGTCCTGCAGCCTCTTGGCGAGCTCGTAGGTGAAGAGGACGTTGCACAGTTTGCTGTGGCAGTACATCAGGAAGAGCTCGTAGTCGCTGCCGTCCACGCCGACGTCTCTCTGGGTCGTCAGAAGGTTGAAATCCACCTTCCCCATCTCGTACGCTTTAGAGGCCACGGTCACCACGCGGCTCAGCCCGCTCGCCTTCAGCCGGTCCAGGAGCAGCATCGTCAACAGGAAGTGTCCCAGGTGATTGACGCCAAAGATCATCCCGAAGCCGTCCTTTGTCTTTCCCCCGATTATCACGCCTGAAGACAGAAACAATAATAACTGCATGTCAGATTAATCTCCAGGTTCCAGCTTTCAGATGATGTTCAACACTTCTATGTGACATCTACTGATGAGCTGTCGGGCTGACCGGCGTTGTTGATGAGCACATCCAGTCTGGACTCGGACCGCAGGAAGTCGTCAACGAACGAGCGGACAGACTGCAGACTGGCCAGGTCGAGCTGCATGAAGATCACCTGGCTGTTCCCCGTCTCCTGATCACCATGACAACGAGGACAGGTTAGAAAACATTATATACACTTCCAGGACAGTTTCCTGTGTTCCTGCTGCTCTATTCAATCACCAGATGGTTTTATCCAAAGACTGAATAGAAGAAGTGAACGTAGTCGCCGTGATGTCACCCATCAGTTTGTGGACTACTCCATCTTGTTTTTTTGTTTTTTTAAAGTTATTTTTTGGGGGCATTTTTTAACCATTTTTTTTAATTTATTTTTTTTATTGACAGTGGATAGAGTCTTGAAAGGGGGGAGAGAGCGAGAGAGTGGATGCGGAAAGGGCCACAGGCCGGATTCGAACTCGGGCCACCGCGGTCAGGACTGAGGCCTGTTACATGGGCGCCCGCTCTACCAACTGAGCTAACCCAGGCGCCCCCATCTTGGTTTTTGGTCGTCGCCATCTTGGTTTTTTGGCCGTGACCATCTTGGTTTTTGGCCCTCGCCATCTTGGTTTTTGACCGTCACCATCTCGGTTTTTGGCCCTCGCCATCTTGGTTTTAAGCTGTCTCCATCTTGGTTTTAAGCCGTCTCCATCTTGGTTTTAAGCCGTCGCCAACTTTGTGCAACCAGAAGTGACGGGAGGTTGGAGCTAAGTACAACCGAACGCTGAATAAGATACAGAAAACACACTGTGAAAGGGTTATAGATATATTGTAGTATGAAGTGATATAATAGTAATATAAAGTGTTATTTACTGAGTGATGATCATAACGGAACCATAATAACACAAGTAATTAAACCTCAGTCTGAACAAACAGGGTGTATTCCTGGTGAATGTGTGACGTCTACAGTCAGAAAGAGGTTTCTGTCTTCACCTGGATGATTTCCTGGACGGCAGCTTCGGCTCGCCATCTGTCCCTGCAGGCCAGGATCACCCTCGCCCCCCTCCTGGCCAGATCCATCGCCGTGGTCTTACCGATGCCGGTGTTTGCTCCTGGAGAGAGGACATATTGATTAGCCGTGCTGGCGACGAGCCTGAACAGAGGGACATGTCGGTCTACCAGTTTGGTCCAAACATGAATGTTCATGACATTTGGAATCGAGGTTCATGATTCATGTTCATGCCCAGACGATGAATCCTAATGACGCTGGTGATCCCCTGACTTCAAAACGTCTTTAAATGTCTTTAAACATCCTTTAATAATAATAATAATAATAATAATAGCTTGGATTTATATAGCGCCTTTCATGAAACCCAAGGACGCTTAACAAAGACATAAATAAACACAACAAATGTAACAGAAGCTAGGGCCATAGGCCTTGGTGAAGAGGTGGGTTTTGAGGAGTCTTTTGAAGGTGTCCAGAGATGGTGCGTTGCGGAGCTCTATGGGGAGAGAGTTCCAAAGTGTGGGGGCTGTCACACTGAAGGCTCTGTCCCCAAAAGTTTGCATTCTTGTGTGAGGGATGGAGAGCTGACCCGTGCCTGAGGATCTAAGGTTCCGGGGCTGTGTGTATGGGTGGAGGAGGTTAGATAAATACTGAGGCGCCAGGGCATTGAGGGATTTGTAGGTGAGGAGGAGGATTTTGTAGGTGATGCGGGACTTTACCGTCTTTAACCGTCTTTAAATGTCTTTAACCGTGTATTTATATATTTATATACTGTATGCGTATATTTATATATTTATATACTGTATATGTTTATTTATATATTATATACTGTGTGCGTATATTTATATATTTAAATACTGTATATGTATATTTATATATTTATATACTGTATGCGTATATTTATATATTTATATACTGTGTGCGTATATTTACATATTTATATACAGTATGCATGTATTTATATATTTAAATACTGTATGCATATATTTATATATTTATATGCTGTTTACATTTATTTATATATTTATATACTGTATGCGTATATTTATATATTTATATACTGTATGCATGTATTTATATATTTAAATATTGTGTGCGTATATGATGTTTTTCTTTGTTGATCATATTTTATAGGACCGATCCATAAACAGAATAAATACAGCAGGAACGAGACGGTCGTTCTTTAAAACATAAAGTAATATATAATCCATATGTGAACATGAATGAATCTGCTGCTCAGGAACGTTCTTCCAGAGCTTTCAACCATCAACATCTAACGGACCTCCGTTTGTTTGAAAGCTCAGAACGAGTCAGTACGGTGAGCTGAGGTCCTGTTTCTGCTCTCTAAGCATCATGGGAGCTGTAGTTGTTGTTGTTGGACCGGTTCCATCTGAGGTTGTGTTATCTGAAGAGCCTGATGGGACCGAACGGAGGCTCCACCCAGAGACTCCTCTCAGCGTTGTTCATTACACACACATACTGTACATTCATGACCTTTGACCCGCTGATGGGCAGCTGTTTTAGCAGCTGTTCTTCAGCTTTCGACACGTTGAGAACAAACTTTTAATCTCAAATAGAAGAATGAAGTCCTGTTGGACTCAAGCTGAGGCAGTTCCAGGAGACCTGCCTCAGCTTGTTGGACGTTAAGAGGTTGAAATCCTGAGAAGGAAATGTGCATTTAATTATTAACTTGAACAATTGGAGCAGTGATCCGGAGGAAACTTGAACTCTTGTTTATCCGATGAGGAGAAGTCCTCTGATAATAATACGAGTCCTGTGACAGTCCAGATGTTTCCTGACTGAAACTGCACATATGAGACTTCATCAGGAGTCATGTTTCAGCTGCTGTTCGGTGCAGGTTTGTTCTAATAGTTCCTGTTCCAAAACCCTCCGGTCTGCAGGCTGTGAACTCACCGGTGACGACGGCGGTCTTCCCGTGCAGCTCTACAGCGCTCCGACATCTGGGCAACTTGAGGAAAACAGCATGAAGGAGAAAATAGGCTCCGACTAACAGAAGAGAGAACAGCAACAGCAGCTCCAGCATCATCCTGAACGTTCACAGTCTTAATGGAGAACTCTGCAGCTCTCCGTGTGTGAGGGGGTGGGGGAGTGTTTATCAGCTGGATCAGCAGCTCCACGCCCTCCTCCGGCTTCAGACAACCTCTCTTTCCTCTTGTTGCAGCACAGACCAGTTTCAGGTTTCCTGCAGCTTGCTGCTGTCGGACCGATCTGATCTGAGTTCAGTTGTCAGACTGAAGGTTTATTATGAGGAGAAGCAGCAGAGAAGTGATTCCACCTCACAAGAAAGATAAGAACAGTAAGAAAGGTCACCTCCCCCCGTCTACTGGGCCAAACCATGCGTAGTGCACGTGCTCTCAGTGTGTGTGAGTGTGAGTCGGATACAGGAGAGGAGGTTTGTGTTTATATCACACTGACATTAAGAACTAGTATTTCTGGATTCATGCTGCTAGCTCAGGCGAAGGATGACCCTCACTAACACGTGTTCTAATTATTAACAGATATGAGAGAGCCCCACACATAACCACATGTTAGATTTAACAGTTCAGTTCTCCTACAGGTCAGAGGTCAGCAACCTGCAGCTCCTCTCCAGCGGCTCCCTGTGGAGCTTTAAACATGGAAATGAATAACTGCTCTTTGTTCACATTTTCATTTTTATTGATCATTGTTGGAGGTCTATGTTACGACGGAGTATTAGGACCACATTGAGGAAAAAATTTAAAATATTATAACTTTAATTTGTAATATTACGACTTTTTTCTCGTAAAGTTATGACTTTATTCTTGTAATATTACGACTTTTTTTTCTCGTAATATTACGACTTTTTTCTCGTAATATTACGACTTTTTTTTCTCGTAATATTACGACTTTTTTTCTCGTAAAGTTATGGCTTTATTTCTCGTAATATTACGACTTTTTTTCGTAATATTATGACTTTATTTTAGTAATATCACGACTTTGTTTCTCTTAATATTACGACTTTTTTTCCTCATAATTTTACGACTTTTTTCTCGTAATATTACGACTTTTTTTTCTTGTAAAGTTATGACTTTTTTCTCGTAAAGTTATGAATTTATTTCTCGTAATATTACGACTTTTTTTTCTAATAATATGACTTTATTTTAGTAATATTACGACTTTGTTTCTCGTAAAGTTATGACTTTATTCTCGTAAAGTTATGACTTTATTCTCGTAATATTACGACTTTTTTCTCGTAAAGTTATGACTTTATTCTCGTAAAGTTATGACTTTATGTCTCGTAATATTACGACTTTTTTTCTCGTAATATTATGACTTTATTTTAGTAATATTACAACTTTGTTTCGCGTAATATTATGACATTTTTTCTCGTAATATTACGACTTTTTTTCTCGTAAAGTTATGACTTTATTCTCGTAATATTACGACTTTTTTTCGTAATATTATGACTTTATTTTAGTAATATCACGACTTTGTTTCTCTTAATATTACGACTTTTTTTCCTCATCATTTTACGACTTTTTTCTCGTAATATTACGACTTTTTTTCTTGTAAAGTTATGACTTTTTTCTCGTAAAGTTATGAATTTATTTCTTGTAATACGATTTTCTTTCTAATAATATGACTATTTTAGTAATATTACGACTTTGTTTCTCGTAAAGTTATGACTTTATTCTCGTAAAGTTGTGACTTTATTCTCGTAAAGTTATGACTTTATTCTCGTAATATTACGACTTTTTTCTCGTAAAGTTATGACTTTATTCTCGTAAAGTTATGACTTTATGTCTCGTAATATTACGACTTTTTTTCTCGTAATATTATGACTTTATTTTAGTAATATTACAACTTTGTTTCGCGTAATATTATGACTTTATTCTCGTAATATTACGACTTTTTTCTCGTAAAGTTATGACTTCATTCTCGTAATATTACGACTTTTTTTCTCGTAAAGTTATGACTTTATGTCTCGTAATATTACGACTTTTTTTCTCGTAATATTATGACTTTATTTTAGTAATATTACAACTTTGTTTCGTGTAATATTCTGACATTTTTTCTCGTAATATTACGACTTTTTTTCTCGTAAAGTTATGACTTTATTCTCGTAATATTATGACTTTATTTTAGTAATATTACAACATTGTTTCGCGTAATATTATGCCATTTTTTCTCGTAATATTACGACTTTTTTTCTCGTAAAGTTATGACTTTATTCTCGTAATATTACGACTTTGTTCTCGTAATATTACGACTTTTTTCTCGTAAAGTTATGACTTTATTCTCGTAATATTACGACTTTTTTCTCGTAAAGTTATGACTTTTTTCTCGTAAAGTTATGACTTTATTCTCGTAATATTATGACCTTTTTTTCTTGTAAAGTTGGAGGGTATTCTTTCATTTTTAGTGTATAAATTTAATGACAAGTGTACAAATTAAATTAAATTATCACCTTTTCAGCCAGCAGAAGTTTATTTTGGTTTGTCACAATTTTAAAAATAACTTATTGTTTATTATTTGATATATATATGTATATAAAAGCTGAAATGACCTAAACAAGGAGCGTTGTTGTTTTGAGGTTGTTTTCTTTGTAATATATTATATAAATGTAACATGCTGTATTTCATGGTGTTAAAACATTTAAATAAAGGAAGAATGAAATGTACACCTGGAATAAAGTGTTGTTATATATTTATTATTATTATTATTAGTGAGCCTGATGCTTGTTGTTGTTGTTGTTGTTGTTGTTGTTGTTGTTGTTTCGATAGAAGCAGGTTGCTGGTTCAAAGTGTTTTATTAGATCCTGGAGGCACTGTGTGGGAGCTGTCTCTAGTCTCTAGTGTCTCAGGTCCTCCAGAAGTTCGGGTTCTGGTTGAGTCTCCTCTGGAAGTTCTCGTACCACTTGAGGACGCAGCTGGACGGGATGAAGGTCTCGGACGGGTTCGGGGTCATCTGGACCTGCGACACCGCGAAGGACGACGCGAAGTTAAAGAAACTGTCCAACATCTTCTGACTGAAGAGCACGAAGGAGTCCAGCGAGGACACCGAGGCCGAGGACACCGGGACCTGCTGGGCCAGCTGGTCCAGAGCCTCCACCGAGACCCCGACCTGGGCCGCGGAGGAGGAGGAGGAGGAGGAGCTGAAGGGGTTCTGTCCCCCGGTCCCGGTCCCGGTCCCCTGCAGCCCGGACAGCCTGAAGATGGCGCTGGGTTTGTCGTTGCTGATGAAGCCCAGCAGCTGCCAGACCGCCCCGCCGCCCGGTACCGGGTCCTGGTTCGGGTAGGAGAAGTAGACTGCCCCCCCCATCCCGGCTGGGAACGGAACCGAGCCCAGCATGAAGACCACCACGTGCTTCACGGTCTGGTAGTCCGGAACCGTGAACACGAACTTATCCGGAGCGACCTGGACCGCGTCGGTCTGGACCAACCGGCCCGCCACCACGCAGCCGAACATCGCAGAACCTCAGACCGCTCCCGGCCTCCGCTACTCCGCTCCCGGCCCCGCTACTCCGCTCCCGGCCTCCGCTACTCCGCTCCCGGCCTCCGCTACTCCGCTCCCGGCCTCCGCTACTCCGCTCCCGCCTCCGCTACTCCGCTCCCGGCCTCCGCTACTCCGCTCCCGGCCTCCGCTCCCGCCTCAGACCGCTGAGAGGTGGTGGTAGCTGGTAGCTTAGCCGTTAGCTTCACTGTTAGCTGTTAGCTTAGCCTGCTGGACCGCTGTAGAACTCAGCAGAACTTGTGTATCCGGTTGAAGACGGAGAGGCGACTCCCGCTGCTGGTGATGTTGATCATGCAGACCCCGGTAACGGACCGGTAACGGACCGGTAACGGACCGGTAGAAACTTCTAGAACTGTCTGTTATGGTGAATCTGCTGCTCGACTATCGACCGGACGCCCTGATCAAACTCTGATCACTGTTTCTACTGATGAAGCTGCTCTGATGGTTCAACAGGAGAGTAGAGGTTTAATACAGTTTAATACAGTTTAATACAGTTTAATTCAGTTTAATTCAGTTTAATACAGTTTAATACAGTTTAATTCAGTTTAATTCAGTTTAATACAGTTTAATACAGTTTAATTCAGTTTAATACAGTTTAATACAGTTTAATTCAGTTTAATACAGTTTAATTCAGTTTAATACAGTTTAATACAGTTTAATACAGTTTAATTCAGTTTAATACAGTTTAATACAGTTTAATACAGTTTGATACAGTTTAATTCAGTTTAATACAGTTTAATTCAGTTTAATACAGTTTAATTCAGTTTAATACAGTTTAATTCAGTTTAATACAGTTTAATACAGTTTAATACAGTTTAATACAGTTTAATACAGTTTAATACAGTTTAATACAGTTTAATACAGTTTAATTCAGTTTAATACAGTTTAATTCAGTTTAATACAGTTTAATTCAGTTTAATACAGTTTAATACAGTTTAATACAGTTTAATACAGTTTAATTCAGTTTAATACAGTTTAATACAGTTTAATACAGTTTAATACAGTTTAATTCAGTTTAATACAGTTTAATACAGTTTAATACAGTTTAATTCAGTTTAATACAGTTTAATACAGTTTAATTCAGTTTAATACAGTTTAATACAGTTTAATTCAGTTTAATTCAGTTTGATACAGTTTGATACAGTTTAATTCAGTTTAATACAGTTTAATTCAGTTTGATACAGTTTAATACAGTTTAATTCAGTTTAATACAGTTTAATACAGTTTAATTCAGTTTAATTCAGTTTGATACAGTTTGATACAGTTTGATACAGTTTAATACAGTTTAATTCAGTTTAATTCAGTTTGATACAGTTTGATACAGTTTAATTCAGTTTAATACAGTTTAATACAGTTTAATTCAGTTTAATACAGTTTAATACAGTTTAATACAGTTTAATTCAGTTTAATACAGTTTAATACAGTTTAATACAGTTTAATTCAGTTTAATACAGTTTAATACAGGTTTAATACAGTTTAATTCAGTTTAATTCAGTTTAATACAGTTTAATTCAGTTTAATACAGTTTAATTCAGTTTAATACAGTTTAATACAGTTTAATACAGTTTAATACAGTTTAATTCAGTTTAATACAGTTTAATACAGTTTAATTCAGTTTAATTCAGTTTAATACAGTTTAATACAGTTTAATACAGTTTAATACAGTTTAATTCAGTTTAATACAGTTTAATACAGTTTAATACAGTTTAATTCAGTTTAATACAGTTTAATACAGTTTAATTCAGTTTAATACAGTTTAATACAGTTTAATTCAGTTTAATTCAGTTTGATACAGTTTGATACAGTTTAATTCAGTTTAATACAGTTTAATTCAGTTTGATACAGTTTAATACAGTTTAATTCAGTTTAATACAGTTTAATACAGTTTAATTCAGTTTAATTCAGTTTGATACAGTTTGATACAGTTTGATACAGTTTAATACAGTTTAATTCAGTTTAATTCAGTTTGATACAGTTTGATACAGTTTAATTCAGTTTAATACAGTTTAATACAGTTTAATTCAGTTTAATACAGTTTAATACAGTTTAATACAGTTTAATTCAGTTTAATACAGTTTAATACAGTTTAATACAGTTTAATTCAGTTTAATACAGTTTAATACAGTTTAATACAGTTTAATTCAGTTTAATTCAGTTTAATACAGTTTAATTCAGTTTAATACAGTTTAATTCAGTTTAATACAGTTTAATACAGTTTAATACAGTTTAATACAGTTTAATTCAGTTTAATACAGTTTAATACAGTTTAATTCAGTTTAATACAGTTTAATTCAGTTTAATACAGTTTAATTCAGTTTGATTCAGTTTGATACAGTTTGATACAGTTTAATACAGTTTAATACAGTTTAATTCAGTTTAATTCAGTTTGATACAGTTTGATACAGTTTAATTCAGTTTAATACAGTTTAATACAGTTTAATTCAGTTTAATACAGTTTAATACAGTTTAATTCAGTTTAATACAGTTTAATACAGTTTAATTCAGTTTAATACAGTTTAATACAGTTTAATTCAGTTTAATACAGTTTAATACAGTTTAATTCAGTTTAATACAGTTTAATTCAGTTTAATACAGTTTAATTCAGTTTGATACAGTTTAATTCAGTTTAATACAGTTTTAATACAGTTTAATTCAGTTTAATACAGTTTAATACAGTTTAATTACAGTTTAATTCAGTTTAATACAGTTTAATTCAGTTTAATTCAGTTTAATACAGTTTAATTCAGTTTAATACAGTTTAATTCAGTTTAATTCAGTTTAATACAGTTTAATTCAGTTTGATACAGTTTGATTCAGTTTGATACAGTTTAATTCAGTTTGATACAGTTTAATACAGTTTAATTCAGTTTGATACAGTTTAATACAGTTTAATACAGTTTAATTCAGTTTGATACAGTTTGATACAGTTTAATACAGTTTAATACAGTTTAATTCAGTTTAATACAGTTTAATACAGTTTAATACAGTTTAATTCAGTTTAATACAGTTTAATTCAGTTTAATACAGTTTAATACAGTTTAATACAGTTTAATACAGTTTAATACAGTTTAATTCAGTTTAATACAGTTTAATACAGTTTAATTCAGTTTAATACAGTTTAATACAGTTTAATTCAGTTTGATTAAGTTTGATTAAGTTTAATTATTCAGTTGAATTCAGTTTGATTAAGTTTGATTAAGTTTAATTAAGTTTAATTAAGTTTAGTTAACTTTAGTTAAGTTTAATTCAGTTAAATTCAGTTAAATTCAGTTTGATTAAGTTTGATTAAGTTTAATTAAGTTTAGTTAACTTTAGTTAAGTTTAATTCAGTTAAATTCAGTTAAATTCAGTTTGATTAAGTTTGATTAAGTTTAATTAAGTTTGATTCAGTTTAATTAAGTTTAATAATTCAGTTTGATTAAGTTTAATTAACTTTAGTTAAGTTTAATTCAGTTTGATTCAGTTTAATTAAGTTTAATAATTCAGTTTGATGAAGTTTAATTCAGTTTAATTCAGTTTGATTCAGTTTAATTCAGTTTGATTCAGTTTAATTAAGTTTAATTCAGTTTAATTCAGTTTAATTAGGTTTAATTAAGTTTAATTACAGGGCAAATGTCTCGCTTTACAGTTTATTGCTGGCTGTGTAGACGCTCGATGATTCGTTAATCGACTAGGTAGCACTAGCTGAGCAGCTAGCGGAAGTGAGAATCCTAAACAATTAAAGCATGAATGTTGTGAAACAATTTAAAAATCGAAATAAAATGTTAAAAAAATAAAATAATAAACAACAATATAGATATTTGTTGACCCTTTTTAAATTTTGTATTTCAAGTAAAATAAAATATCACCCAGTTTAAGATTTTGATTTAAAGCAGATCTTTATGTGTTAACTTTATATTAAAAATATCATACTAACACAGATTGAGATATTACTCACTTTTAACAATCCCATTTTTTTCGGCAGATACAATTCAAATAATTAATGTGATATCTTGGCAAAATATTATATCCACAAAATGATATGGCTTAAAAGAATAACCTCCTTTAAAACATATCTGACTACGATTGAAATTTAAAACTCAAAAAGTCTTAGGTTAATTAGACATTTCAGACCTTGGTTGTGTTTTTTTTTCTTCTTTCTTGCCTCGTCCTTTCCGTACATTTTATTTTTTGTATAATTTAATTTATTTTTAAATTATTTTTTACTGATTTTTTTGTTTGTAATGAAACATCTGAACATGTTTATGTAACTACTATTTTGAACTTTCTAAATAAAGTGTTTTTAAAAATACATTAAGATTTTGCACCGCTGTAATAATACATGTACTTCATTTAAATGTACATTTTGTAATGTTGAACCATGAGTCAGTTACGTCTTTAAGATAAGATAATCTTTATTCATCCCGAGGGGAGTTGTTGTGCAGCAGTTGCAGCACAAAGTAGGAAAGAGAACTGAATGTAAACAGGTGTAGTGTGTATATGATGATGAGAATTAATGTATGTACAACAGAGGTGTAGACAAGAATGTAGTATGTATAGAATTAATAAATATGTATGTATATATATAATACAGTATATATATATACTGTATTATATATATAAAAATTATAATTATATATATATATATAAACTTGTAAACTAACTAACTTGTAAACTGGTTATATAGATATATAGTTATATATAGTTATATATATATATATATAGTTTTATATATATATATATATATATATAAACCAGTTGATGGCGGTAATGCACCATAAAGTTTATATATAATATTATATATTATTATATTATATATATAATATAATAGTGCACCATATATTTTATATACATATATATACTATATAATAATATAATATATTATATTATTATATAGTATATATATAATATATTATATTATTAGATATATAATATATAATATATATATAATATATTTTATTATTAGATATATTATATATAATATATAATATATATTATATATAATATAATAATGCACCATAAAGTTTATATATATATATATATAATATAATATTATATATATATATATATATTATATCATATATATATATCTAATATATTATATTATTATTTATATTATATATAATATAATAATGCACCATAACGTTTTTTTCCAACCGCCAAAAAAACCCCGACGTAGAAGGAACAAACCTGATGTGTTTTATTTTGAAAAACGGTAGCCGGCCGTATTGTGTGTTGATATCCGGTGATTGACAGTGAGTCTCCTCTCGGCGGGTCGGTAACGGGTCGGTCACCGGGACTAACGGACGGTAACGGTTAACGGACGTTAAGAGCATCAAAACAAACGGAGATAAACTTTGTGACTCTCT
>NC_051284.1:31907032-31909532 GCF_015220745.1 Sebastes umbrosus | reverse complement strand
TGAAGTATTGCGATTCATTATTACGATTGTTGTTAACTTTTGTAACACTAGTTCAGGGCTCAGCAACCTTTACTATCTAAAGAGACATTTTAGGCAAAAAAAAAAATCTGTCTGGAGCCGCAAAATATCTGATCATTGTGATGAAGGTAACACAGTTTATAGTCTCAGTATATAGTATATAAGTCTAATGCAGTGAGGGCCAAAGAGACAATGTACTACGGAGTATTAGGACCACAATGAGGGAAAAAACATCTGAGATTTACAGAATAAAATCAGAATATTACGAGAATAAAAGCATAACTGGTCCTCTGGGAAGCAGCCAGGCAAAAAGTTGAATAAATAAATAGTTATAATAGTATGTATATTTATCATATTTTAATGTTCAACACAGGATATTTCAGTAGAGACATTAAATTTGACAATAAAATAAAAATAATGTAGTTCTACTTTTGTACGTTTAACGGTCGTCTGGTCGTCACTTTCAGTCCAAAATGGCGGAGGCGTAGCTCTGCAGCTGGAACCAACTACTGACTTTCACTTCTTATCAATAGACGTTGTTTGGGGAGAATCTAATGCAAAGATGCTGCTGAGTTGCATTGTGGGAAATGTAGGTTTTTAGGTTTCTGTTGTTAAAGTGTCTCCTGTGAGCGACTGAATGTAACTTCTTGTTTTCAGTATTTATTCCTTCTTCTCTTTGACAGCGCTCTGAAGAATGGCCGAGCAGGACAGGAGATCTCTCCCTCACTGAGAGGAGGAAGAGGAGGAGGAGGAGGTTCAGGATGGAGCGAGCTCACAGCCTCCTGCTGAACGAGGAGGCGTGCGGTCAGCTGGGTGAACATCAGAGAGCTGAGTTCATCTTCGAATGGCTGAACCACCTGAAGAAGCTGCTTCCTGCCGCCGACCGGGTGAGAGCTGAGCGGAGTCCTTTAGTAGCACCTTCACACCTAAAACCATATATAACCATATATGTTATATATGATCTATTATCCTCTATTATAACCATCAGAGTGTGTCTCTTCTCTCCAGGCCGACATCAAACACAACCAGCGGCGTCTCGCCGACCAGCTGTGGAGCGTTCTGACTGGCTCGCCCGGCCCGCCGACCCGCTGGCTGCTGGCCCACTGCTTGGCCCTGCTGTACCGCCTGGGAGACCCCGTCGCTTCCAGCCTGTTGGTGGACCGGTGCAATGACATCATCCGCAGCAGAGACGACTCGCCGTCGGGACTCCCGACCCGACTGTAAGTCAGGCTGCGTTCAAGGCTCGCAGGAAAAAAGGAGCTTTCAAGAGCAGAATACTTTTCATCTTTCAGAGAGTTCAAACTGTCGTGTGTGTTTCAGGGCGGCCATCGCGTGTCTCGGCGCTCTGTTTGAGCAGCTCGGTCGGATGCTCGCCGGCTCCTTCAAGGACACTCTGACCAACCTGCTGAAGGCCATGAAGAGCGCCGAGGTTTGTCTGCCGCTCAGTTTGTCAAGTTGTCGGTTTTTATCCCCAAACGAGAAAGAATCGCCTCCACAGACTGCACGCTATTTAAAGGTCGACGCCATCTTCGTACAAATGGAAACGCCCACTCAGCAGTGGCGTAGGTAGTGTCTGATGGCGAGGTAAAGGGCTTTCTGATGGTGAGGTAAAGGGCTTTCTGATGGCGAGGTAAAGGGCTTTCTGATGGCGAGGTAAAGGGCAGACAGCCCTTTCTGACGGAGAACTGAAGCCGTTATATCTCTCTCTTCAAAGCCACCAGACTCCATTCACAAAAACAGTAATTTTACCTCTTAGAACAGCAGCACGTTAGCTTAGATTCCTGCCGGTACGGCTGTCTGCTTGTATATATGTGTATATATACTGTATTAATACACTGACTATAAGGATGACTATAAGGTCGTCAGGTGATGATTTGACTGTGACTTAGTAAACTTAGTAAATGTGTTGAGTGTGCAGCTGTTTAGCAGCTGTTTCCTGGTTAAATCAAGTTATTTGAAAGAGGTTTCAACCAGAGTATAACCAGGTGAAGTGACTCCTCCTCTTCCTCCCTCAGTCCTCAGGGTCGCTATGAGATCATGTTGAGTTTGGAGAAGATCCTGCGAGGTTTGGGGCGTCAGCGCCGTGCCGTGTCACCGTGACGTCTACAAGGCGGCGAGAACCTGCCTGACGGACCGATCCATGGCGGTACGCTGCGCCGCCGCAGAGGTAACTCATTTACACGGTACCTGCGGTCCGTCTCGGTTTTGTTGTTTCTGTCAGCGTCGACGTTGAGACGAAGTGTCCTCTGTGTCGTCCCGTCAGTGTCTGCTGGAGCTGCAGAGGGAGGCGGCGTTCCTGTGGACCAGCGAGCTGGAGAAACGTCGCCACGCTGTGCTTCAGAGCCTTCGAAGGGTCCAACTACAGTGTCAGAGTGTCTGTCGCCACGCTGCTGGGAACGCTGCTGGCTGCTGCTGTGGAGCCCAGACAGACCACTGGTACTACCACCTCCTCCTCTTCCTCCTCTTCTTCCTCCTCCTCCTC
>NC_051284.1:31839532-31904532 GCF_015220745.1 Sebastes umbrosus | reverse complement strand
CGTTGCTATGTATAACAGACCGTTGCTAAGCACAACGGTTTCCCTCATGGGTGCTGGTGTGTTTTCCTCCGTGCAGCCCTCCTGGACACGGTGATCTCTGTCCTCCTCCACCCCATGGCCTCCGCCTCTTTGGCCGCCGCCTGGTGTCTGCGCTGCGTCGCCACGGCGATGCCGTCCCAGTGTTCCTCGCTGCTGGATCGCTGCGCCGAGCGGCTGGTGGCTCTGAAGTCTTCCCCCGAGGCCGTGGCCGGATACGGGGCCGCCGTCGCCGCCTTGGTGGCTGCGGCGCAGCACTGCCCACTGGGAATACCACACACCAAAGGCATGGTGGGTAAAAACACGGTAGTCCCAAAACTTGATATAGCTGATCCACAACATGTTGATGTGTCGATGTGTGCAGGTGGTTCTGGGTCTGGCTGAGGACCTGCTGCGTTCAGCCTCCCAGAACAGCCGGATCTCTCTGCAGAGGACTCCCAGGCCGGCTGGCTGCTCGTCTCCTCTCTCATCACGTTGGGTAAAACTCCTCCTCATCATCACTTCACTCCTCTAGTGGTGAAGAGCTGAGACTGATGAAGTGTTGTCCCTCCAGGTCCGGCTGTGGTGGAGCACCTCCTCTCCCGTCTCCTCCTCCTGTGGCGTTGTGTGTTTCCCGCCTCTCTCAGGGAGCAGGAGATGGAGCTGCAGCGAGGGGACTACTTCACGTGGCAGGTTACGCTGGAGGGACGCGCCGGGGCGCTCTGCGGTCAGTTGTTGTTATTATGTTCAGATCTGTGTTATGCTGATCATCATAAAGCATGAAGAATAAAACCGCTGTGTGTGTCTGAACAGCGATGAAGAACCCTGCTGCTGCACTGCAGGGAGCTGGTCACCGACGACATCATCAGCCGTCTGCTCACGCCATTGGCCTGCGCTGTGGCGACTGCTCACCAGGTCAGTCCCACTAACATTACATAGTTCATCTTTTCTTGATTTTCTTTTTAATAAACTAAAACAAAGTTCTTGAACATTATTTATTGATCATGTTGTGGTTGCAGGTTGCCGTCTCTCCTCCGGTCCTACAGCAGCTCAGT
The DNA here is from genome assembly GCF_015220745.1 of Sebastes umbrosus. Taxonomy (NCBI): domain Eukaryota; kingdom Metazoa; phylum Chordata; class Actinopteri; order Perciformes; family Sebastidae; genus Sebastes; species Sebastes umbrosus. The sequence goes on along the minus strand of NC_051284.1, from coordinate 31,903,462 downwards.
CCGCAGCTGGTCGCTGGTCTACAGACTTAGAGTCTACGAGCTGCTGGCTGTCCTCCCTCCTCACACCTACCAAGGTAACATCACACCTCCTCCCTCCTCACACCTACCAAGGTAACATCAACCTCCTCCCTCCTCACACCTACCAAGGTAACATCACACCTCCTACCAAGGTAACATCACACCTTCTACCTCCTCCCTCCTCACACCTACCAAGGAAACATCATGCCTCCTTCCCTCCTCCTACCTCCTCCCTCCTGATGTAGGGTATAGATATTAACCGTCTCCTGGTCTCGTCCTCCTGCAGAGAGTTTTGGTTTGGTGATGAACCAGCTGGTGTCGGATCTGTCCGGTCAGGACAACCTGAACCAGTCGTGTTCTGAGCTCACCCTGCTGCCTCCCCTCTGTCACCGTGACGACCTGACTCTGGTCGGCCCCGCCCTCCACGCCACCGACCACAGATACATTGAGGAACAGGTGAGGAGTGCTGGATGCCATCCGGATGCTAGCAGGGCTGGAGTAACGTGATGCTGAGTGTGTAGTTGTATCTTCAGCTCCATGGTGGGCGGTGTGGGAGGAGCTGGGCTGAGTAACGTGGGTGCTGAGTGTGTGTTTGTGTGTCCAGCTCCATGGTGGCGGTGTGGGAGGAGGCTCGCTGGACAACGACGCCTTCAGTCTGTGTGAGAGACTGATGAAGCTCCCGCTCCTCTTCCTCCTGCCGTCGCTCTGACCGCCGCTGCAGCCCGCCTCTTTGGAGCGCTCCACCCCCACATCATCTCCGCTCAGAGGGTAACAGGTCAACCTGTGCACGCTAACCAGTACAGGCTAACCATTACAGGTTAACCAGTACTGGTTAACCATTACAGACTAACCAGTCACCAATCTCAACTCAGGAGGTGCTATCGATTTACATTGTGATGCGTTCAGGCTCTATTCAGTAAAAATTAGTATTGAGCGAAGGTATACTGTAACATAATGGTGATGTGTTTCCATCCAGATGTTTGAAGGAGATGTTTTCACAGTAATATAAACTAGATAATAGAGAGAGAATAATGAGCAGATTAGCCTCCTAACAGAAACCAGAATGACAACGGTGATACAGGATGTTGGAGTACGTGGTGGTCAGATTGGTATGGAGAAGATGAGGTGTCAGATTGGTATGGAGGAGATGAAGTGTCTGAACCAGACCTGCTGGTAACTACTTCTCTCTCTCAGAGTGAAGATATTGGAGCAGTTTGTGGAGACGGTGAAGCAGCTGAAGGGTCAACGCCAGCAGACCGTCCAGACACACGTCTGTGCTGCCCTCTGCAGTCTGCTCAAGGTACTGCACCTGTCGCCATCAGGACTTAACGCTGGTGGCTCTCACCCACGGGTCCTTGAGGGAGTTCCAGGGGGGCCCCTGAGAAATGGGGAATAGATATAGATAGATAGTCGTCAGCTACGTCCTGTCGTCGTCTACGTCCCTGTCGTCGTCTACTACGTCCTGTCGTCGTCTACCGTCCTGTCATCGTCTACTACGTCCTGTCGTCGTCTACGTCCTGTCGTCGTCTACGTCCTGTCGTCGTCTACTACGTCCTGTAGTCGTCTACGTCCTGTCGTCATCTAACGTCATGTCGTCGTACTACGTCCTGTCGTCGTCTACTACGTCCTGTCGTCGTCTACGTACTGTCGACGTCAGCTAGGTCCTGTCGTCGTCTACGTCCTGTCGTCGTCATCGTCAGCTAGGTCCTGGTCGTCGTCTACGTCCTGTCGTTGTCTACGTCCTGTCGTCGTCAGCTACTTCCTGTCATCTTCAGCTACGTCCTGTCGTCGTCGTCTAAGTCCTGTCGTCGTCAGCTACTTCCTGGTCATCGTCAGCTACGTCCTGTCGTCGTCAGCTAGGTCCTGTCGTCGTCAGCTACTTCCTGTCGTCGTATACATCCTGTCGTCGTCAGCTACTTCCTGTCGTCGTCGTTGCCTTGCCTTTTCTTTTACAGCTAAAAGGTTATGTAAGTCAATAAACTATAATAATTGATCAAAGTATTCAAGTTTTGAAATATGACAAATCGAGTGCGTTTCGATCGTATCGTTATGTTCCGCGCATAACGCAATGACATCGTCACAAGCGTACAACGGAAATGGCGTGAAAGACAGAAGCCTTATGATCGCTCTAGCTATCACTATTTGTATTTTTAGATGGATTTAAAGGGTTAAAGCTGCAGTCATGTATTGTCTTGTCCACTTGGGGCAGCAGAGCTCCACCTCCCCCTGAAACCTCTGACATATCACTTTATAAAGACAGATGAAGAAGAACTAACCGTGTCCTCCTCTTCAGCACCAGGGCGGTGTTCGGGGTTCTCTGGGGCCGGAGGAGGTGCGCTCCCCGGCGCTGTCCCTCCTGTCGGGGGCGTTGGAGAGCGCCAGTCCTCTGCTGCGATGTCTGGCTGCCGAAGGTCTGGCCCGGCTGGTCCAGGTGGTCGGAGACGCCGGCTTCACCGTGTCCGTCTCCCTGCTCTGCTTCGACAGGTAGGTGGACGTTAACACGCACCGGAGTGGACTACTACTTTACTAATGTGATGGTTTACAGAAGAGCTACACATTCTATTAGTATTTATTTTATTGTTATAGGTTAGTGAATAATGAAGCAGAATTCCTGGCCGTTGAATCAGATGAAATGAAACCAGAAGTCAACAGATTCACTTTAATCTATTTACAGTCTCTGTGATCTTAAAGTAGCAACAGCAGAAATAAATCAGGTCAGGATCCAAAACTTTTCATCTCACAGACAGACGGTTACATAACGAACCAGCAATAGACTAAAGAAGCTTTAAATAACTGAGAGATCTAAATATATCATCATGAGTCCTGATGCTGTGTGTCTTTACTGAGCATGTTGTTGTTTAATGTTCTAATGTTTCTGCTGCAGAGTTTGTTGTGTGCACCTCCTGTGTTATATTTAGGCCAGCTAACAGATTCCTCCTGTCCTGTCATCGTTGCCTACGTCCTGTCATCGTCGCCTACGTCCTGTTGCTGTTTTCGCCTCCATCCTGTCGTCATTTTCGCCTACGTCCTGTCGTTGTCGCTTATATCCTGTCGTCGTTGTCGCCTACGTCCTGTCGCTGTTTTCGCCTACATCCTGTTCGTCGTTGTTGCCTACGTCCTGTCGTCGTTGTGCCTACATCCTGTCGTCGTTGTCGCCTACGTCTTGTCGTTGTCGCCTACCGTCCTGTCGTTGTCGCTTATATCCTGTCGTCGTTGTCGCCTACGTCCTGTCGCTGTTTTCGCCTACATCCTGTCGTCGTTGTGCCTACGTCCTGTCGTCGTTGTCGCCTACGTCTTGTCGTTGTCGCCTACGTCTTGTCGTTGTCGCCTACGTATTGTCGTTGTCGCCTACGTCCTGTCGTCGTTGTCGCCTATGTCCTGTCGTAGTTGTCGCCTACGTCTTGTCGTTGTCGCCTACGTCTTGTCGTTGTCGCCTACCTCTTGTCGTTGTCGCCTACATCTTGTCGTTGTCGCCTACATCTTGTCGTTGTCGCCTACGTATTGTCGTTGTCGCCTACGTCCTCTCGTTGTCGCCTACGTCCTCTCGTTGTCGCCTACGTCCTCTCGTTGTCGCCTACGTCCTGTCCTCTCGTTGTCGCCTACGTCCTCTCGTTGTCGCCTACGTCTCGTCATTTTTCGCCTACGTCCTGTCGTTGTCGCTTATATCCTGTCGTCGTTGTCGCCTACGTTCCCTGTCGCTGTTTTCGCCTACATCCTGTCGTCGTTGTTGCCTACGTCCTGTCGTCGTTGTGCCTACATCCTGTCGTCGTTGTCGCCTACGTCTTGTCGTGTCGCCTACGTCCTGTCGTTGTCGCTTATATCCTGTCGTCGTTGTCGCCTACGTCCTGTCGCTGTTTTCGCCTACATCCTGTCGTCGTTGTGCCTACGTCCTGTCGTCGTTGTCGCCTACGTCTTGTCGTTGTCGCCTACGTCTTGTCGTTGTCGCCTACGTATTGTCGTTGTCGCCTACGTCCTGTCGTCCGTTGTCGCCTATGTCCTGTCGTAGTTGTCGCCTACGTCTTGTCGTTGTCGCCTACGTCTTGTCGTTGTCGCCTACCTCTTGTCGTTGTCGCCTACATCTTGTCGTTGTCGCCTACATCTTGTCGGTTGTCGCCTACGTATTGTCGTTGTCGCCTACGTCCTCTCGTTGTCGCCTACGTCCTCTCGTTGTCGCCTACGTCCTCTCGTTGTCGCCTACGTCCTGTCCTCTCGTTGTCGCCTACGTCCTCTCGTTGTCGCCTACGTCTTGTCGTTGTTGCCTACGTCCTGTCGGTCCGGGGAGGTTTCACACCTGTAATTTAAGTTTGGATCAAGCGAGGTGTGAAAGGGCCCTTAATGGTATTCCTTTGGCTCATGTGGAGCACTTAGACTGTGTGTGTATTTAAAAGGTATTATACAAATAGACCTGCCTCACCTACTATCATTAAAAACTACTACTAGTACTAACTACTACTACTAGTACTACTACTTCTATTACTACTACTAGTACTACTCCTGGCTGCTGCTGCCACTAACCGTATTGATGGCGACCGTTCAGGCTGAAGACGGCTCGTGGACGCAGCGTCTTGCAGTGGCTACGCTCTGGGCTCTGGGGGCGCTGTACCGCTACACCGGAGGAATCAGCTCCCCTCAGCACCTGTCCACCTGCCTGGGGGTCCTGTTCACCCTGAGCCAGGACAGCACCTCACCTGAGGTCCAGGTATGATCCCATATCCGACCGTATGACATCACATATACACCTGAAGGACCTTCATTTATGTGAAACATTCACACCTGGACTCAAACTAAAACTCTACTTTTAACCCGTCCTTATGTCCTCCCCGTGTGTCCGCTGATGCAGACCTGGTCTCTCCACAGTCTGTCTCTGATGGTCCGACCTCTCGGCGGTTTGTACCGCGCCCTACGCCGAGCCGTCCTTCACCCTGTGCTCCGGCTGCTGCTGTCGGCTCCGCCCACCCACCCCGAGGTGCACCCACACCTGGGACGCTGTCTGCACGCCCTCATCACCTGCCTGGGCCCCGACCTGCAAGGTACCACCCACAGGTGTGAATGAGGTGTGTTGTGTCTGTCAGGTGGAGGAGCAAGCAGGTGTGAATGATGTCTGCTCGTGTCTGTCAGGTGAAGGAAGCAGCAGGTGGAATGAGGTGTGTTGTGTCTGTCAGTGGAGGAGCAGCAGGTGTGAATGATGTGTCTGTCAGGTGAAGGAGCAGCAGGTGTGAATGAGGTGTGTTGTGTCTGTCAGGTGAAGGAGCAGCAGGTGTGAATGAGGTGTGTTGTGTCTGTCAGGTGAAGGAGCAGCAGGTGTGAATGAGGTTGGTTGTGTCTTTCAGGTGAAGGAGCAGCAGGTGTGAATGAGGTGTGTTGTGTCTGTCAGGTGATAGGAGCAGCAGGTGTGAATGATGTGTCTGTCAGGTGGAGGAGCAGCAGGTGTGAATGATGTGTCTGTCAGGTGAAGGAGCAGCAGGTGTGAATGTTGTGTCTGTCAGGTGGAGGAGCAGGCAGGTGTGAATGATGTGTCTGTCAGGTGAAGGAGCAGCAGGTGTGAATGAGGTGTGTTGTGTCTGTCAGGTGAAGGAGCAGCAGGTGTGAATGAGGTGTGTTGTGTCTGTCAGGTGAAGGAGCAGCAGGTGTGAATGAGGTGTGTTGTGTCTGTCAGGTGAAGGAGCAGCAGGTGTGAATGAGGTGTGTTGTGTCGGTCAGGTGGAAGGAGCAGCAGGTGTGAATGATGTGTCTGTCAGGTGGAGGAGCAGCAGGTGTGAATGAGGTGTGTTGTGTCTGTCAGGTGAAGGAGCAGCAGGTGTGAATGAGGTTGTGTTGGTCTGTCAGGTGAAGGAGCAGCAGGTGTGAATGAGGTATGTTGTGTCTGTCAGGCGAAGGAGCAGGCAGGTGTGAATGATGTGTGGTTGTGTCTGTCAGGTGAAGGAGCAGCAGGTGTGAATGATGTGTGTGTGTGCTCTGTCAGGTGAAGGAGCATCCAGGTGTGAATGATGTGTGTTGTGTCTGTCAGGTGAAGGAGCAGCAGGGTGTGAATGAGGTGTGTTGTGTCTGTCAGGTGAAGGAGCAGCAGGTGTGAATGAGGTATGTTGTGTCTGTCAGGCGAAGGAGCAGCAGGTGTGAATGATGTGTGTTGTGTCTGTCAGGTGAAGGAGCAGCTGTATCCGGTCTGCGCTCCAGCTGTCTGGTTGGATGTGAGGTGATGCAGGACGGTCCAGACTCTCTGGTTTCAGGCCAGAGCCATTTCCTGTCTGCAGCAGCTGCACATGTTCACACCTCCACCGTCAACCTGGACCTAGGCCCTCGTACCTGCACTCTGTGTGAGTACACCTGACTACACCTGACTACGCCTGAACTACGCCTGAACTACACCTGACTACACCTGAACTACACCTGACTACACCTGACTACACCTGAACTACCGCCTGAACTACCACCTGAACTACACCTGAACTACACCTGACTACACCTGACTACACCTGACTACACCGAACTACACCTGAAATACTACACCTGACTACACCTGAACTACACCGTGACTACACCTGACTACACCTGAACTACGCGTGCGTGCGTGCGTGCGTGCGTGCGTGCGTGCATGTTTTTTTTGACCCTGTCTTGTGTCTTGCAGGAGATCTTGTTGGATTATTCCATGTTGGTAGGTTCTCCTCTCTCTAAAGGCCTGAAGCTGCTGTATTGTCTCACTTTTCTTTGCAGTTTTTCACTTTATTATAAAATGTTGTCACAGAGCTGCTTTTAACATCTTCCTTTGTTTTGGTTCCGTATAACTCACCGCTGGTTTATTTTATTTTGTATTAACTTTAACCCGTTTGCAGACTGGCCGCTGTGAGTGTTGCTTAACATCCTGCTGGCTGCTGTGATCTCCTTCAGTGAAACCACTCAGTGTTTCCTCCTGAACTGATACAGATGTTTTTAGGTGTCTAAAATACATTTAGCTGCTGCCTCCGTCTACAGCGAGACAACTCCATCTGTGGAGAAGAAGCTCATACTATCTGAGTCTGGAGGAAACACTGTGTAGCTGCATGCGTCCTCTGATGAACCTTAAACCTGTTAACACAGTCCAGCTGTTGTCCAGGTGTTAACTCCTCTGTGTGTGTGTGTGTGTCGGTCAGGCCCACCTGTGCAGCTCCTACTTGTGTCTGCGGCGGGCGGTGGTGGCGTGTCTGCGGCAGCTCGTCCAGCGGGAGGCCGTGGAAGTTTGTGAACACGGCCGTGACTTGGTCAAAGAGCTGCCGAGACGAGACAACACACAGCTGGGTGAGACAAGACGGAGATAGACGGAGACACCGATCATTACTATTATTTATTATATCGTTGTATTATAACATCCAGACCGTAGACTGTATTTAAAGATGGACCACATGAAGCTAAAGCTAAACCCCTCATCTGCGTAATTAGGCGAGAGAAATGTATAAAAAACATGTCAAAAGAAAAGAATACTGAAATAAATATAAAATAAATATAAAATAAATATAAAATACATAAAACATTAATGCAAAAATAAATGAATTAATTAAAGATTAATACAAATAAATACATAAATAAAAGTGAAAATTAAACAGAAGAGTAAATAAATAAGGGAATTAATACAAAGATAAATAAATAAAGCAGGAAATTAAAACAGAAATATCAATTTATTCACATTTGATCACTTAATTAATGTCTACACTTATTTATTTATTTATTTTTTTTAAAAGTTATTTTTGGGGGATTTTTAAGTATTTATTGATAGGACAGTGGATAGAGTGTTGGAAAGGGGGAGAGAGAGAAATGACATGCGGATAAGGACCACAGGCCGGATTCGAACCTGGTCCACCGCTGCTAGGACTGAGCCTGGCGATACATGGGCCTCGCTCTACCGACTGAGCTAACCAGCCGCCCTACACTTATTTTAATATTACATTTAATGACATATTTATTTATGGAGTCATTGATTTGTTTATTATTTTATGGGCAGGTTCTGTCCTCCATACTAAAGAACCAGTGTGTCTCTGTTCTATCCTGGACGTTCATTCAGCAAAGACTCACTACATTAAAGAATCCATCCCATAATATGTTTCTTAATGCTATAATTATTATAACAGCCTATATATGATCAGATGTTTATTTAATTTCAAATATCAACATTGGTATCAGCTCAGGAACCCGATACTGGTCCGGTCACAGGTTATACCCGTACTTCCCTACTTCCTGTCCTGAGCTCCTAACCAGCTCCCCCCCCCCCCCCCCCCCCCCCAGACGTCACCATAAAGGAGGTGGGTCTGGAAGGAAGCCCTGTTCACTCTGCTGGACCGGTGAGTCAGATCCAGGTCTAGGGAGGGACATCCAGGAGACGCTGGTCCACCATTGATGGCGTCCAGCGCCACCAGCGGGAAGCTGGGACACTGGCTCAAACTCTGCAAGGACGTCCTGTCTGCCACCACCGGTAGGTTAACAGTTAACTAGTCCTGTCTGCCACACTGGTAGGTTAACCAGTTAACCAGTTTAACTAGTCCTGTACTGCCACCACCGGTAGGTTAACTAGTTAACTAGTCCTGTCTGCCACCACCGGTAGGTTAACCAGTTAACTAGTCCTGTCTGCCACCACCGGTAGGTTAACCAGGTTTAACCAAATTAACTAGTCCTGTCTGCCACCACCGGTAGGTTACTAGTTAACTAGTCCTGTCTGCCACCACCGGTAGGTTAACCAGTTAACTAGTCCTGTCTGCCACCACCGGTAGGTTAACCAGTTAACCAGTTAACTAGTCCTGTCTGCCACCACCGGTAGGTTAACTAGTTAACTAGTCCTGTCTGCCACCACCGGTAGGTTAACCAGTTAACTAGTCCTGTCTGCCACCACCGGTAGGTTAACCAGTTAACTAGTCCTGTCTGCCACCACCGGTAGGTTAACCAGTTAACTAGTCCTATCTGCCACCACCGGTACGTTAACCAGTTAACTAGTCCTATCTGCCACCACCGGTAGGTTAACTAGTTAACTAGTCCTGTCTGCCACCACCGGTAGGTTAACCAGTTAACTAGTCCTGTCTGCCACCACCGGTACATTAACCAGTTAACTAGTCCTATCTGCCACCACCGGTAGGTTAACTAGTTAACTAGTCCTGTCTGCCACCACCGGTAGGTTAACCAGTTAACTAGTCCTGTCTGCCACCACCGTAGGTTAACCAGTTAACTAGTCCTGTCTGCCACCACCGGTAGGTTAACCAGTTAACTAGTCCTGTCTGCCACCACCGGTAGGTTAACTAGTCCTGTCTGCCACCAGCGGTGGGTTCACTGGGATGTTAACTAGTCCTGTGTCCCTCCAGACTGTCGGGCTCCGGTGGAGGCGCGGCAGGAGGAGGAGGCGGACCCCGCCAGAGAGGAAGATGACTCCTCTGCCTTCAAGGCCCAGTCGGAGTCCGGCGGCCCGTTCACGGCGTTGCGCTGGGCCACGCGCCGCTTCGCCATGGAGTGTGTGTGTCGCATCATCGCCCAGTGTGAGACCGCCGACCCGGCCCACTTCGACATGGTTTCTGGCTCAGGAGAGACGCCTGAACGAGGTCCACCGGTAAGAACGCCCGTTCAGAGCGCCGCCGGTCAGGTTGTGATGGAGGACTGTGCGCTGACCCCTGACCTCTCTCTCTTCAGACTTCTGGTGCTCCATCTTGGCGACCTGGTCCGCATGGCGTTACATGGCGGCGACGGACCACAGCGAGCAGCTGCGGCTGGCCGGTCTCCAGACCCTGCTGGTCATCATCAGACGCTTCTCCACCATCCAGAACCCGAGTTCCCCGGTCACCTCATCCTGGAGCTAGTACCAGGCCAACGTAAGAGCTGATCTCCTCCTCCTCCTCCTCCCCTCCTCCTCCTACCTCCTCCTCTTCCTCCCTCCTCCTCTTCATGTGTGTCATATATGTATTTCAGGTGGGAGCTGCTCTCAGACCAGCCTTCCACTGCCTGACGCTCCTCCTGACGTCACCAGCCAAGGCCTGTCATGTGATCAGGTCATCAATAATAACCTTAATACGTGTACACCAGGTATCCAGGTAGCCAGGTAGCCAGGTATACCAGGTAACCAGGTAGCCAGGTAAACAGGTAGCCATGTAGCCAGATAATCATGGTAACCAGGTAACCAGATAACCAGGTAACCAGGTAGACAGGTAACCAGGTAACCAGGTAGACAGGTAGACAGGTAACCAGGTAACCAGGTAACCAGGTAACCTGATAACCAGGTAGACAGGTAACCAGGTAACCAGGTAACCAGGTAACCAGGTAGACAGGTAGCCAGGTAACCTGATAACCAGGTAACCAGGTAACCAGGTAACCAGGTAGCCAGGTAGCCAGGTAACCAGGTAACCTGATAACCAGGTAGACAGGTAGCCAGGTAACCAGGTAACCAGATAACCAGGTAACCAGGTAGACAGGTAAACAGGTAGACAGGTAACCAGGACAACATCATCTACCAGCTGTGACCTTTGACCTCTTCCTCTCTGCAGGTGTGCAGCGCCTGGATTGCCAGCGGCGTGGTCAGTGACCTCCGTCGACCTGCGGCGGGTCCATCAGCTCCTGGCCTCCTCATTGGCTAAAGTCCAGGCTGGGAGGGACACGTCGGGCCAGCTGTACAACGAGGCCGCCGCTACCATGGAAACGCTGGCCGTCCTGAAGGCCTGGGCCGAGGTGGGCGTTCACTGGTTCTACTGTTTCTACTGGTTGTACTGGTTATTAACTGGTTCTACTGGTTTCTACTGGTTATTTACTGGTTCTACTGGTTATCAACTGGTTCTACTGGTTCTACTGGTTATTTACTGGTTCTACTGGTTATCAACTGGTTATTAACTGGTTGTACTGGTTCTACTGGTTCTACTGGTAAGTTATACTGGTTGTACTGGTTATACTGGTTCTACTGGTTAGTTATACTGGTTGTACTGGTTCTACTGGTTCTGGTTCTGGTTGTGATCAGACTGATTGATCCCTCCTCCCTCTCTCAGGTTACATCGTAGCCGTTCAGAGGAGCAGGCAGACGGAGAGCTCTGATAGGACGGGTGACCTGTCCGTCTCCTCCTCTCTGGCCAATGACGGCTCAGGCTCCGAGTCGGGGGGGGCGGGCCTCCTGAAGTTGGTCCAATCAGATCTGTCGACGCTGAGTCGTCTGTGGTTGGCGGCGCTGCAAGACTACGCCCTGCTGACCTCCACCACGGAGTACGGCCATCACAGCTACCTGCCACAGGTAATGGGAGGGGCGGAGGGAGGGAGGGAGAAGGGAGAGAAGAGGAGGAAGGGAGGATGGGAGGAGGAGACCGAGGAGGGAGGAGAAGGAGGAGGAGAGGGGGGGGGGGGGAGGGGGGGGGAAAGGGAGGAGGGGAGGAGGAGGAGGGAGGAGAAGGAGAAGAGGGGAAGGAGGGGAGGGAGCAAGGGAGGAGAGGAGGGAAGAGAGGGTGAAGAGAAGGGAGGAGGGGAGGAAGAGAGAGGAGGTGGAGGAAAGGGAGGAGGGAGACAGAAGGGAGCGCTAGGGGAAGGGAGGGAGAGGAAGAGAAGAGACGGAGGGGGAGGAGATGCAGGAGGGAGGAAGGAAAGGAGGGAGGAGGAAGGAGGAGAGGAGGAGATGGGAGGAAGGAAAAGGGAGGAAGGGAGGGAAGTTTCACTGAATCTTCTGGAAAAGTCAAATGTTTTCTTCAGGTTGAGATTATTCTCCATCTGACTCCTCCAGGAGGAGCAGGACTGTATTCACAGAGCTTTCTCCTCCTCATTGCTCCTCCTCTTGCTCCTCCAGGAGGAGCAGGGACTGTATTCACAGAGCTTCTCCTCCTCTTACTCCTCCAGGAGGAGCAGGACTGTATTCACAGAGCTTTCTCTCCTACCTCTCTCTCCTCCAGGAGGAGCAGGACTGTATTCACAGAGCTTTCTCCTCCTCTTGCTCCTCCAGGAGGTTCTTTCTACACAGCAGAGACGGTTGAACCAGGCCAGAGCTCACTACTCCTCCTCCTGGGCCTCCCATCCTCCACGCCACCTCCCTCTGGCTCCACAGCACCGGTCAGTGATCACTCCTCCCTCCCCTCCTCCTTCCTCCTTTTCCATCACTCCTCTTCCTCCTCCCTCTTTCTCCTCCTCCTCACTCCTCCCTCCTCTTTCCCCCTCATCATGCCTGCTCCTCATGCCTTTTCCCTCCTCTTCCTGCCTGCCTCCTCCCCCTCCCCACTCCACCTCTTCTCCTTTTCCTCTCATCCTCCCTCCTCTTTTCCTCACGTCCTCCTCCTCCTCTCTCCTCCTTCTCCTTTTCCTCACTCCTCCTCCTCCTCACTCCTCCTCACTCCTCCTCACTCCTCTCCTCAGTGTGTTAAACTGTGTGTTTCAGGTTTTGTGATGTCAGACGACTCACCTGTCTACCTGTCCCGTCCCGGCCACGCCCACCTCCATGGGTCACACGGGGGGCGGAGCCAAGAGTCCAGAGGACATCAGCAGCGACAGACTGCACCTCATACTGGGTCAGAACCAGCAGCCTCTTAGTCTCATACTGGGTCAGAACCAGCAGCCTCTTAGTCTCATACTGGGTCAGAACCCAGCAGCCTCTTAGTCTCATACTGGGTCAGAACCAGCAGCCTCTCAATCTCATACTGGGTCAGAACCAGCAGCCTCTTAGTCTCATACTGGGTCAGACACAGCAGACAGCATTCTCTTAGTCTCATACTGGGTCAGAACCAGCAGACAGCAGCCTCTTAGTCCTCATACTGGGTCAGAACCAGCAGCCTTTTAGTCCTCATACTGGGTCAGACACAGCAGACAGCAGCCTCTTAGTCTCATATTGGGTCAAAACCAGCAGCCTCTTAGTCTCATACTGGGTCAGAACCAGCAGACAGCAGCTTTTTAGTCTCATACTGGGTCAGAACCAGCAGACAGCAGCTTTTTAGTCTCATACTGGGTCAGAACCAGCAGACAGCAGCTTTTTAGTCTCATACTGGGTCAGAACCAGCAAGCCTCTTAGTCTCATACTGGGTCAGAACCAGCAGCCTCTTAGTCTCAATACTTGGTCAGAACCAGCAGACAGCAGCCTCTTAGTCTCATAACTGGTCAGACACAGCAGACAGCAGTCTTTTAGTCTCATACTGGGTCAGAACCAGCAGACAGCAGTCTTTTAGTCCTCATACTGGGTCAAGAACCAGCAGCATCTTAGTCTCATACTGGGTCAGAACTAGCAGACAGCAGCCTCTTAGTCTCATACTGGGTCAGAACCCAGCAGCCTCTTAGTCTCATACCGGGTCAGAACCAGCAGACAGCAGCTTCAGTATTCATCCAGTGAAATCGTGTGTTTTCTGTATTGAGTTTGGTTGTGTCGGTCCCGTGTTCCTCCGTCAGGGATCAGCGTGGAGTTCCTCTGTTCGCCGCACTCTGACGACCAGATGGAGAACATCACTTCCTGTCTGCGAGCTCTGCAGGCGCTGCTGGACGTGTCCTGGCCGCGAGCTAAGATCGGAAACGACCAGGTGAGACTCAGCTGGACCTGAATCCAGACCAGGGCTCAGACCAGATCCCAGACTAGACTCTAGTCTCTCTCTGTGTGTCTGCAGGCTCTGAGCGTGGAGCTGCTCAGCGTCCTCCACCGGCTGATGGTGACCAGAGAGTCGGCGTCCGTTCAGCTCGCCGTGTTGGAGTTACTGCGTCAGATCGTGACGGCGGCTCAGGAGCTGGTCCAGGGAGAAACGCCACAGCGCCGGAAGGTGAACACGCTCTCACCGTTAGACCCTCTTCTGTAAACTCAAACTGTTTATTAAAACCTTTATCGTCCCTCAGTGGACGACGGCGCCGCGGAGAAGGAGACGCTGCCGGAGTTCGGCGAGGGACGGGACACCGGCGGCTTGATCCCCGGGCGCTCGCTGGTGTTCGGAGCGCTGGAGCTGTGCCTCTGTGTTCTGGTCCGGAAACTTCCACAGCTCAGCCCAAAACTGGCCGGAACCAGTCCTACTGGTAGGAGGAGGAGAGGAGGAGGAGGAGGAGGAGAGAGGAGGAGGGAGGGAGGAAGAGAGGAAGAGGAGGGAGGAGGAGGAGGAAGAGGGAGAGGAGGAGGAGGAAGGTGAAGAGGAGGAGGAGGAGGAGAGAGGAGGAGGAGGAGGAGGAAGAAGAGGAAGAAGAGAGGAGAGGAGGAGGAGGAGAGGAGGAGTTAGATGAGGAAGAGGGAGGAGGAGGAGGAGGAGGATGAGGAGGAGGAGGAGGAGAGGAGGAGGGAAGAAGAGGAAGAAGAGAGGACAGGAGGAGGAGGAGGAGGAGAGGAGGAGTTAGATGAGGAAGAGGGAGGAGGATTAGAGGAAGAGGAGGAGGAGGAGGAAGAGGAGAGGAGGAGTTAGATGAGGGAGGAGGAGGAAGAGGATGAGGAGAGGAGGAGGAGGAAGAAGAAGAGAGGAGAGGAGGAGGAGGAAGTCCTTTATGATGAAGAGTTATTAACATTTATTATTATTAATGTGTGTGTGTGTGTGCGTGTGTGTGTGTGCGTGCGTGCGTGCGTGCGTGCGTGCGTGCGTGCGTGCGTGCGGGCGTGCGTGTGTGTTCAGGTGCTGGTGGTTCAGTGTGGAGTTTGACTGACAGCGACTGTCAGCTGGTGGCGTCCGCATCTGAGTGTTCTCTCCTGAGCTGCCGTCTGTCTGCTCCCCCGAAGGTGAGCACAACAACACACACCTTCACATGCTAACATGCTAACATGCTAACACTATTGTTAGCATCAGTTTCCTGATGAACCCCGGCTGTTCCTCCTAGCAGGCAGCGTGTCCATCCTCCCCACCGTCCTCTACCTGCTGCTGGGTAGTCCTCAGAGAGCTGCTGCAGCAGCCCAGCACACACACAGGTAACACACACACACACACAGGTAACAACACACACACACACACACACAATACGACAGAGTAGCATGCACACGCACACACACACACACACACACATACCCACATCCCACACACACACAGGTAGCACACGCACACACACCCACAATCACACACACACACTGGGTAACACACACACACACTAACACACACACACACACACACAAACACACACACACTGGTAACACACACACACACACTCACACACACACACACACAAAACACACGCACACTGGTAACACACACACACTCACACACACACAAACACACACACTGGTAACACACAACCACACTCACACACAACACAAACACACCACACACACTGGTAACACACGTCAAGGTTTTGTAATACGTTCAATATCTTGTTTTCTGAAGAGAGGACTGGATCGGGTCGATTGACCGTAACATTCTGTTTTATCGACACGTCAGCACTCTGTCTTTTCTTTCTTTCTCCCAGGTGCCCCGGCGGTGGCGGCGGCGGGCTCAGTGGGCGGAGCCGGTCTGGGCGCGGTGGTCCAGGCGGCTCTTCAGGCGCGAAGTCAAACGTAGTGACTCTCCGATGAGCCGGCAGGAGAAGAGTCGAGGAGCCTGGAAGCTGCTGCTGAGATCGCTCTGAACACCCTGCTGGGCCTCTGGGACTCCGGTACGCTGCTCTACTTTATCTACTTTACTCGTCTTCACACGTCCAGCCAGCGGGACGCCACACAGACTGACTCAGTGTTAGTCCGGATAGAAACTGAATAGAGCCTTCTGATTGGTGGTTCTGTGTCTTCAGGAGACGGCGTTGTGGACAGGTCAGCCTGCTCACAGCGTCTGACCGTCTTCCTGCTGTCTGCTGTCCGGACGTCTGCACCGTGGAGCCGCTGCACACGCTCTGTCTGCCAGCGCTCACCGCCAGCATGGACGCCAAAGACCCGCTGGTACAGTACCAGAGAGAGACAGAGACAGAGACAGAGACAGAGACAGAGGAGACACGGACAGAAGAACGACAGAGGAGACAGAGACAGAGGAGGTAGACAAAGACAGAAGAGACAGAAGGAGACAGACCACAAAGGAGACAGAGGAGACAGAGACAGAGACAGAGACAAGAGGAGACAAAGACAGAAGAGACAGATAGAGACAGACACAGAGGAGACAGGGACAATAGGGAGACAGAGACAGAGGAGACACAGGAAGGAGACGGAGACAGAGGACAGAGGAGACGGAGACGGAGACGGAGACGGAGACAGAGACAAAGGAGACGGGGACAGAGGAGACAGGGTAGTGTAGACAGTCATGAGATGATGCAAAACCAGAGGTTTTGATATCCTCCTGTATCTACGGGTTCCTGATGGATTCACATTCTGCGTCAAACTTTATATTCCCTTCAAGTCCTTCTAAACCTTTTCCTGAAGGTGACTGGTTTTAGTGAATGGAGTCTGGTGTCTTTTGAAGAGAGCGATATAACGACTTCAGTTCTCAGTCATAACGGGAGTCTGACGGCGAGGTGGAAGCGGTGGAAATATTCTAACTATATCGTACAACTTAAACTGATAGTGATGCTCCCGTCCACAAAACGCTCACCTCGCCGTCCTCAGCCGCTTCACCTCGCCGTCCTCAGCCGCTTCACCTCGCCGTCCTCAGCCGCTTCACCTCACCGTCGCCGTTATCGCTCTCTTTAAAGCCACCCAGACTCCATTTCGCAAAAACACTAATTTAACCTCCCAGAGCAGGTTGAGGAAACACACAACCCCACTCTTCTCTCCAGTAGATCCAAACAAATTATTATTATATTATTATTATTATTATTAATAATAATAATAATTAATAATAATAAATAATAATAATACTAAAAATACATAATAAATAATAATAATAATGATGATAATAATTAACAGACTGGTCTCTCTGCTGCAGGTTGTGAGTCGATGTATCAGCTGCTGACGTCGGTGTTTCAGGCTCAGCCCGCCGTGGCCGTGCCGTACATCCAGGCGCTCGGACCGCCGCTGGTTGGATTCCTCCAGGTACCGATAGAAGAGTCTGCTGCGTCTGTCTGGTCATGTTTCATCGTGAGGACAGATATCACAGAAAGATGTGAACCTCTTGTGGGAAAAGATAAAGATCTTATTTAGTTTGTCTTCAGTTCAGTCTGTAGGAAAGACGTGACTTATTGTCTAATCAATATAAACGATATTAAAGGGATGATGAGCGGCGTTAACGTGTTGATCAGATGATGTCATCGTGACTGTGTGACGATGCGTTAACGTGTTGATCAGATGATGTCATCGTGACTGTGTGACGATGCGTTAACGTGTTGATCAGATGATGTCATCGTGACTGTGTGACGATGCGTTAACGTGTTGATCAGATGATGTCATCGTGACTGTGTGACGATGCGTTAACGTGTTGATCAGATGATGTCATCGTGACTGTGTGACGATGCGTTAACGTGTTGATCAGATGATGTCATCGTAACTGTGTGACGATGCGTTAACGTGTTGATCAGATGATGTCATCGTGACTGTGTGACGATGCGTTAACGTGTTGATCAGATGATGTCATCGTGACTGTGTGATGATGCGTTAACGTGTTGATCAGATGATGTCATCGTGACTGTGTGACTGCGATTAACGTGTTGATCAGATGATGTCATCGTGACTGTGTGATGATGCGATTCCTCCTCAGAAGGTGGAGAGGAGTCGTCCTCAGAGTCCGGAGGAGCTGCTGGAGTTCTTGAGGGAGTCCGGGCCAGGAGGCTCTGGTCCAGGCTGCAGACCAGACCCAGCGTGAGTACACTACGTTAACCCTCTAGTCACCACTAACTCTAGTCTAGTTTCAGATGATACCAGACCAGCATCTTCACTCTCGCTTTAAACCTGAGACGCTACAGACCTCCGCAAAATCCATCACATTAAAGGTCACCTATTCTGCAAAATGCACCTTTCCATGTCTTTTAAACATCAATATCCGTCGCCCAGTGTATAAATAAAACTAAATATAGAAAAAACTAAATTAAATATATAAAATTAAATATATAAAACTAAATATATAAAAACTAAAAATAATATATAAAAACTAAATACATAAAAACTAAAAATAAACATCTGAAAATAAAATAAAATATAGAAAACTAAATATAGAAAAATTAAAACCAAACATAAAGCTAAAATAAATATGTAAAAACTAAAAATTAAATGTAGAAAAATAAATATAGAAAAAATTAAAACTAAATATAAAAACAAATAAAACTAAAATATATAAAAACTAAATATATAAAAACTAAAATTAAATATAAAAACTAAATATAGAAAGATTTAATTAATATAATGTATATAAATATTAAGTAAATACAAAACAATCTTTCTAAAAAAACTGAAATTAAAATCAAATCAAAAGAAATTACATTTCAACGCTATTCTAACCGTATATTCTAACCGTATATTCTAACCGTTTGTTCTAACCGTATATTCTAACCGTATATTCTAACCGTTTATTCTAACCGTATATTCTAAACCGTTTATTCTAACCGTATATTCTAACCGTATATTCTAACCGTTTATTCTAACCGTATATTCTAACCGTATATTCTAACCGTTTATTCTAACCGTATATTCTAACCGTATATTCTAACCGTTTATTCTAACCGTATATATCTAACCGTTTATTCTAACCGTTTTATTCTAACCGTTTATTCCTAACCGTAATTCTAACCGTATATTCTAACCGTTTATTCTAACCGTATATTCTAACCGTATATTCTAACCGTTTATTCTAACCGGTATATTCTAACCGTATATTCTAACCGTTTAATTCTAACCGTATATTCTAACCGTTTATTCTAACCGTAATATTCTAACCGTTTATTCTAACCGTATATTCTAACCGGATATTCTAACGTTTATTCTAACCGTATATTCTAACCGTTTATTCTAACCGTATATTCTAACCGTATATTCTAACCGTATATTCTAACCGTTTATTCCTAACCGTATATTCTAACCGTTTATTCTAACCGTCTATTCTAACTGTATATTCTAACCGTTTATTCTACCCTGTATATTCTAACGTCTATTCTAACCGTATATTCTAACCGTCTATTCTAACCGTTTATTCCAACCTTATATTCTAACCGTATATTTCTAACCGTTTATTCTAACCGTCTATTCCTAACCGTATATTCTAACCGTATATTCTAACCGTTTATTCCTGAACCGTATATTCTAACCGTATATTCTAACCGTTTATTCTAACCGTAATATTCTAACCGTATATTCTAACCGTTTATTCTAACCGTATATTCTAACCGTATATTCTAACCGTTTTATTCCAACCGTATATTCTAACCGTATATTCTAACCGTTTATTCTAACCGTCTATTCTAACCGTATATTCTAAACCGTATATTCTAACCGTTTATTCTAACCGTATATTCTAACCGTATATTCTAAACCGTTTATTCTAACCGTATATTCTAACCGTATATTCTAACCGTTTATTCTAACCGTATATTCTAACCGTATCGTGCTAACGCTGGTTTTAGTGATGTAACATTAGACGTGTATCTATAATAATAAAGTGAATTATTCTGGTTACTCCGTGATTCCTCAAAGACCGTCGGAAATTAGAAATCCGATGATAATTAGTGTTTTTCCAGTTCCTGTCTGTGATGAATGTTGTAATTCTGGTGATTCTTCTCTCAGCCTTCCAGCGGGTCGTGGAGTTCAGGGTTTTAAGCGTGAGTCCATTTCCTGTCACTACAACACAGAAAAGTACAGACAGAGACCGTGATGTTTTGTGACCTTCAGGTCCTCAGCTGGTTGCCGTCTTGTTGCCGCTCACTCATCTCCTCCTCCTGGATGAAAATGCTCTGGGCTCGGCGCCCCGCCGCGTCCCGCTCGCTCCACGAGGCAGCGCTCAAAGACCTGATGCGCCTCGGCCCGCAGCACTCCGCCGTCTTCAGGTAACGGACGGAATTAACACTTAAAACACGTCCTTATCGTGTTTATAATAATCTATTATCTATAATAAGTAATCTGTATTTAATAACCGTGTCTTTCCTAAGGTCTCTCATTGCGTCGTCCTCCTCACCTGAAGTCTCGTCTGGAAGCCGCCGTCAAAGGAAACCAGGAGAGTCTGAATGCTAAAGCTAGCGGCGCCAACCTCGCCGCCAAGTCCTCCCCCAGTATCACGCTCAAAAACCACTTCCTGTGAGGCGACTCGCCGCGCCGCCGCCGCCAGGAAGGAAGGAGGTTCAATTTATCCTCACAGATTATTGTCACAAACGCACCGTGCTGTGTTCACCTGTCCCCTCGGGGACAAACGGTACTCTGAGAACCGGTAACGTGAAGAATGAAATTCAACGCGCCGCCATGTTGGAAGAACGACATCATCTGTGTGGACCGTTGACATGGCGGCGCGTTCCTCTGATGATTCACGCTGCATGTCACTAAATCACACGCCAATCACTGTTATTGATCACCTGATTACCCGTCAGGTGTTTCTGTGTGGAGGATGTGGAGTCTAGTGAAGTCTGACACCATTTTATTCAGTTTAATAAATAACATAATTTCGATATATAACCTGGTGTTATGAAAGGCCGCCAGATGGCGGGCGTGACAACATATCAAAACATCAAATCCTCGATTGCCGGGTTCTCTAGTGATTCTGTCAATGAAAGGCAGGCTTTTATTTGAAATAATACTCATCTATATGTACGTTAAGTATGAAAACAATCTGAAGACGGCAGCAGAATAAGCTTCTCTTCCTGTAACACTAACAATAAAGGGAGGTCAGGGGTCAAAGGTCAAAGGTCTTCCTTCATGTTGCATTCACACCAAGAGCAAAGCGAATTTTTCGCCTCGGTTTACTCGCGCGAGTTGGAGCGCCGGTGAGGTGCCGTAGAGGAGGAGGAGGAGGAGGAGGAGGAGGAGGAGGAGGAGGAGGAGGAGCTTGTCTCCATGATACCAACAACTTCTCAACAAGTCCCAGATATGTCAGAAGAACCAAACGCCGTCGTGGTGTCTGGGTTCATACCGTCTTCCGGCGGCGAGTATGACTGTATTCTAGCAGCCCCACGTCTCTACTGCGGTATGAACCCCAAAATAAACTGATTTCGTATCAATAAAACGGATCAAAATGATGCAGAAATAACGACATAATGATGCTGATTAGTAAAAGTCTGAATTCATGCTTTGTTAGGTCTGTTACCATGACGACAAGGCAGACAACTTTTAAAAGCGCTTGTTTTCTGAATGGAGTCCTGGTGCGATCCAACATCGCGACAACGACATCAACATCGCCCGGCACGAATTTGCCTCCATCGCCTCTCTGCGTTGACTTTGTGTGTAATTATGAAAAGTTGTCTTTCGCTCTCGGTGTGAACGCGCCGTCAGACTCTCGGATGAATGAATGAATGTCAATAACAGAAGAGCTCTTTTTTATTTTTTTAGTAAAAATGTTGATCTGACAAATCCCATACAAAACAACCTGAAGACTCTTGATTGTTCTGAATCGTATGTACGGTGGCCTCGAAGGGACAATAATTAGTCGACAGCACTTTAGCTCAACGACGTCACGACGTTTTATCATAGAGAAGAATGTACGTCTGTTATTGTGAATGTAAAACATGAATTAAAACATCTCTAACAATAAAACACTAAAGATTCACCTGTAGTAAGTTTATTAACCAACGCCGACTGCTCTGTGAACCGTACAGGTGTGATCTGACCCTACAGGTGTTGATCTGACTGTACAGGTGTGATCTGACCTACAGGTGTGATTCTGACTGTACAGGTGTGATCTGACCCTACAGGTGTGATCTGACCGTACAGGTGTGATCTGACTATACAGGTGTGATCTGACCCTACAGGTGTGAACTGACCCTATTGGTGTGATCTGACTGTACAGGTGTGATCTGACTGTACAGGTATGATCTGACCTACAGGTGTGATTCTGACCCTATTGGTGTGATCTGACTGTACAGGTGTGATCTGACCCTACAGGTGTGATCTGACCCTATTGGTGTGATCTGACTGTACAGGTGTGAACTGACTGAATGAGTTAACATGTTGGTTTCTAACAGCAGCGAGTTAATAAAACATGTTTTTTTCTTCTAATTCAGTGTTCCAGTTTTCTTTATTTGACTGATGATGATGATTGTGTATGTATATACATATATATATGTACATATATATGTATATACATATATATATAGAGAGAGAGAGAATATAATATGTATAAAGAGAAATATATATATATATGATATGATATATATATGATAAAACTTGAATACTTTAATAAGATATATATATAAATATATAGATAGATAGATAGATAGATATAGATCTATATTATATCTATATCCATAAGAGTTGTGTTGTTTTTTCCAGTGTTGTTGTTGGTTGTGAAACTCTTATTGTGAAACTTTTATCTCTGACAGCAGCTGGCAGCGCCCCCTGCTTGACGTCAGCTGCGTCACCTCAACACGCTGCCTTCAGGTACTGTCGTAAATCTCCCTTTCATCAGATGAAGCGTGATTAAGTAGTTTTTTGGGAACCTAAATAAAATGGAGGCTGTTTCTAGGGCTGAGAATCTATCCTAAATGTACCAAGCTTTATTATTACATATCCAAATAAATAATGATCAGACAAAGTGTTTTAACATCCGTTTACTCTTAATGGACTACAGCTTGTGTGTAGTAAAGATCATACATGCCTTATAATGTGTGTGTATGTATGTATGTATATAGTATATATATATATATATACATACAGCATACAGTAACTGTGGTCATTTGAGTTTTTCATCATTATTTTGTGTCCTTAATACTTTAATCGCGTTAAATCGCACGATTGTCCACGATTATGAAAGTAAACAAAGTCTACAACAAAACACGTAAACCAAACCTCCATATATTTCTGACTAAAGGGGATACAAACTTATATATTATTTTTATTATTTTTATTATTATTTATTTTTTTTCATCTTCAAATAATCACATTAGTCGTTGACTTTCTCTCTCCTCAATCCTGTTCTGAAACTACATTAAAATATTCACAAAGTTTGTCAAATAATGAATTGATTATTAAAAAATATTATTATTGATAATAATAATAATAATAATATAAAAAATAATATAATTCACAAATACTTCTCCAATATTTCCATGTTCTGCTACTTTCCACTTCTACTCCACTACATCTCAGTAACAGACATTATATTTGCAATGCTACTATGCTATACTTTATACTATAAAAACATATGCTGCAGTACTTTACTACTAATCTACCTAGTGTTATACAAAGGATCTAATAGTGGCTCCACGTTGACGGAATACAACATTAAGATGGTCATACTTATTTGCAATCTTGTATTTTATATATATATATATATAGTTATTTTTTTCCCCAGAATTCAGGACTTCTACATGTAATAGAGTATGTTTTAGGCCATTTATTTCTACTTTTAATTAAGTAAAGAATCTGAGTACTTTTTCCACCACTGATGAAAGTAGAGGGAAGAAATACAGGAACTATTACCTATAAATTACCTCTTTTACATTACATCTATTTGTATACTTCTAGTGTAACACTTCTGTTTATATGTATTTATTACATCTACTGTACCTGTTTATTTGCTTTATAACTGTGTGTGTTTTACCTGTTATGTTTTATCTGCCTCGTTTAGTCTTGTAAAGTATTTGTTTTAAAGCTCTGACCAGAAGTGGACACCGTGAATCTCCTTCTATTTAATACCATCACAATAAAGCTTTCTATTCTATTCTATTCTATTCTATTCTATTCTATTCTATTCTATTGTAACATAAATAATGTAAAATAGTGAGCGCTGGTGTTTCCGAGCTCAGGAGCAGCCCGTGAAGGCGTCAGCAGCAGTCGGCTCAGCTCTCCATTTCAGTCTCTGATGATCCGCTCGGTTCTGATCCGGTTCTGATCCGGTTCTGCTGATCGGCCCGGTCCACTCTGACCTTATTACAGATCAGTACAGCTCAGTACAGCCGGTTCGGTTCTGAAGACATGGGAACGCCTTGATTGAACCTGGAACCGGCCAGACAGAGACAGACAGAGACACACAGAGACAGACAGAGACACACAGAGACACACAGAGACACACAGAGACACACAGAGCTCCACCGTCAGCTGGACCTGGAGGAGGATCTGCTGCTGCTGAGAGTCTGGACCGAACAATAACACGGCACGGTGACGGTGAGTGGCTCGTCTCCTCCCGCAGGTAGCAGCGGGTCTGGGTCCGCTGGTTCGAGGCGGTGTCCGGGGGTCGGTTCCCAGTCGGCGGACCTCGCTGGCTGTGTGAGTCCGGGTCTGCGCTGCGGCCTGTCGGCTCTCCCGGAACTCGAGCCCCGCGGCTCCTGTTCAGAGCTGGAGGCCGCAGCGGCTCCAGGTCGCTCTCTAACGGTCACTAACGGACACTAACGGACACTAACGGCGTGGTAACGGCGCGTGTGTGTTTGTCGGTGAGGTAACGGAGGTTCCTGTCGGTAATAAACGAACAAAAACACCCGGAGGACGCTGCTGCTAGCAGCTAGCTCAGCTAGCGTGGTGCTAGCAGGCTAATGCTAATGTTAGATGCTAGCATTAGCAGGCTAGCGGTAGCCTGTAGGAGTTCTCTGGTGATCAGAGAGATATACCCCCGCTGCTCCCCCGCTGCTCCCCCGCTGCTCCCCCGCTGCTCCCCCGCTGCTCCCCCGCTGCTCCCCCGGTGCTCCCCCGGTAGACCACCGCTGCTGCTTCATGGCTCCGTGTCTCTGATGAGTTCAGCTGGTTAATGTTTGTTTTAGCGGCCTGACAACAGCTAGCTCAATGCTAACAGCTAGCTCAATGCTACAGCTAGCTCAATGCTAACAGCTAGCTCAATGCTAACAGCTAGCTCAATGCTAACAGCTAGCTCAATGCTAACAGCTAGCTCAATGCTAACAGCTAGCTCAATGCTAACAGCTGTAGTGTTGTGTGTGTGGGTGTTGTGTGTGTGTGACTGTGTGTGTGTGTTGTGTGTGTGTGTGTGACTGTGTGTGTTGTGTTGTGTTGTGTGTGTGTGACTGTGTGTGTTGTGTTGTGTGTGTGTGACTGTGTGTGTTGTGTTGTGTTGTGTTGTGTTGTGTGTGTGTGACTGTGTGTGTTGTGTTGTGTTGTGTGGTGACTGTGTGTGTGTTGTGGTGTGTGACTGTGTGTGTTGTGTTGTGTGTGTGTGACTGTGTGTGTTGTGTTGTGTGTGTGTGACTGTGTGTGTGTTGTGTTGTGTGTGTGACTGTGTGTGTTGTGTTTGTGTGTGTGTGACTGTGGTGTTGTGTGTGTGTGACTGTGTGTGTTGTGTTGTGTGTGTGTGTTGTGTTGTGTTGTGTGTGTGTGTCTGTGTGTGTTGTGTGTGTGTGTTGTGTTGTGTTGTGTGTGTGTGACTGTGTGTGTGTTGTGTGTGTGTGACTGTGTGTGTTGTGTTGTGTGTGTGACTGTGTGTGTGTGTTGTGTGTGTGTGACTGTGTGTGTTGTGTTGTGTTGTGTGTGTGACTGTGTGTGTTGTGTTGTGTTGTGTGTGTGTGACTGTGTGTGTTGTGTTGTGTGTTGTGTGTGACTGTGTGTTGTGTTGTGTTGTGTGTGTGACTGTGTGTGTTGTGTTGTGTGTGTGTGTGACTGTGTGTGTTGTGTTGTGTGTGTGTGACTGTGTGTGTTGTGTTGTGTGTGTGTGTGTGTGTGTGTTGTGTGTGTGTGACTGTGTGTGTTGTGTGTGTTGTGTGTGTGTGACTGTGTGTGTGTTGTGGTGTGTGTTTGTTGTGTTGTGTGTGTGTGACTGTGTGTGTGTTGTGTGTGTGTGACTGTGTGTGTTGTGTTGTGTGTGTGACTGTGTGTGTTGTGTTGTGTGTGTGTGACTGTGTGTGTTGTGTTGTGTTGTGTGTGTGTGACTGTGTGTGTTGTGTTGTGTTGTGTGTGTGACTGTGTGTGTGTTGTGTGTGTGTGACTGTGTGTGTTGTGTTGTGTGTGTGTGACTGTGTGTGTTGTGTTGTGTGTGTGTGACTGTGTGTGTTGTGTGTGTGTGACTGTGTGTGTTGTGTGTGTGTGTGTGACTGTGTGTGTTGTGTGTGTGTGACTGTGTGTGTTGTGTTGTGTGTGTGACTGTGTGTTGTGTTGTGTTGTGTGTGTGTGACTGTGTGTGTTGTTTGTGTGTGTGTTGTGTTGTGTTGTGTGTGTGTGACTGTGTGTGTGTTGTGTGTGTGTGTGACTGTGTGTGTTGTGTTGTGTGTGACTGTGTGTGTTGTGTTGTGTGTGTGTGACTGTGTGTGTTGTGTTGTGTTGTGTGTGTGTGACTGTGTGTGTGTGTGTGTGTGTGACTGTGTGTTGTGTTGTGTGTGTGTGACTGTGTGTTGTGTTGTGTTGTGTGTGTGTGACTGTGTGTGTGTTGTGTGTGTGTGACTGTGTGTGTTGTGTTGTGTGTGTGTGTGACTGTGTGTGTTGTGTGTGTGTGTGTGACTGTGTGTGTGTTGTGTTGTGTGTGTGTGACTGTGTGTGTTGTGTTGTGTGTGTTGTGTGTGTGTGTGTGTGTGTAACCGTGGACAGTAGCTGGTCTCTGCTGCATCTCTTATGTTGATGTGAGTCTGATGGAATAATCAGCCTCCTGATGAAACCACATCTGTTAGACAAGACTGAACCAGGTTCATCATCTGAACCAGAACCAGATTCATCATCTGGACCAGAACCAGATTCATCATCTGGACCAGAACCAGATTCATCATCTGAACCAGAACCAGATTCATCATCTGGACCAGAACCAGGTTCATCATCTGGACCAGAACCAGATTCATCATCTGAACCAGAACCAGATTCATCATCTGAACCAGAACCAGGTTCATCATCTGGACCAGAACCAGGTTCATCATCTGGACCAGAACCAGGTTCATCATCTGAACCAGAACCAGATTCATCATCCGGACCAGAACCAGGTTCATCATCCGGACCAGAACCAGGTTCATCATCCGAACCAGAACCAGGTTCATCATCTGGACCAGAAACCAGGTTCATCATCTGGACCATGAACCAGGTTCATCATCCGGACCAGAACCAGGTTCATCATCTGAACCAGAACCAGGTTCATCATCTGGACCTGAACCAGGTTCATCATCTGAACCAGAACCAGATTCATCATCTGGACCAGAACCAGGTTCATCATCTGGACCTGAACCAGGTTCATCATCTGGACCATGAACCAGGTTCATCATCTGGACCAGAACCAGGTTCATCATCTGGACCATGAACCAGGTTCATCATCTGGACCAGAACCAGGTTCATCATCTGGACCAGAACTAGGTTCATCATCTGGACCAGAACCAGGTTCATTATCTGGACCAGAACCAGGTTCATCATCTGAATCAGAACCAGGTTCATTATCTGAACCAGAACCAGGTTCATCATCTGGACCTGAACCACGTTCATCATCTGGACCTGAACCAGGTTCATCATCTGGACCATGAACCAGGTTCGTCATCTGGACCAGAACCAGGTTCATCATCTGAACCAGAACCAGGTTCATCATCTGGACCTGAACCAGGTTCATCATCTGAACCAGAACCAGGTTCATCATCTGGACCTGAACCAGGTTCATCATCTGGACCAGAACCAGGTTCATCATCTGGACCAGAACTAGGTTCAATCATCCGAACCAGAACCAGGTTCATCATCTGGACCATGAACCAGGTTCATCATCTGGACCAGAACCAGGTTCACCATCTGAACCAGGTACACCATCTGAACCAGGTACACCATCTGAACCAGGTTCACCATCTGAACCAGGTTCACCATCTGAACCATGAACCAGGTTCATCTGGACCAGGTTCATCATCTGGACCAGGTTCACCATCTGGACCAGGTTCACCATCTGGACCAGGTTCGTGTCCCCTGTTGCCTCCCAGAGAGAGTTCTCTTGTGCACGTTTGAAGTCCCAAACAAAGGATGTGTGTTTCCGTGGTTCAGGAGGATGAAGAGTCAGAACCACACCGACTCAGAGACGGAGAGAAAGGGTTGCTCATACTTTAGCCTTCTGCTAACGCTTCTCAGATATCATCCGTCTCTCTTTGTGACTGACTTCACTGAAGGAGAGTTAACTAGAGACATCCAGAGATTTATACGCCCTCAGTTTATCTTTCCAGCGCTGCCGTTGGCCACCAGCCCGCTGGCCCGTTGGCCACCAGCCCGCTGGCCCGTTGGCCACCAGCCCGCTGGCCCGTTGGCCACCAGCCCGCTGGTTGGACGCAAGGCTACTCAGCTAGCTTAGCTCGCTAATTCCACCGTGCTGTCATGAAACACAGAGAATGAGGTGAACAAAGTCGTCCCTCAGGACACATGCACACTAATGTGTTTTTGTTTTAAAACGCACAACTAGGGCTGGAAGGATTCAACACTATCACCCTCCCTGGGGGCCGATTCAATATGTATTAAGATTTTTAAGTATTGCAATTTGATATTACGATTGATTGTGATTTTGATAACTTTTTAACACTAGACCGTGAGAACAAGATGAATCATCCACTTCTAGGGACTTTGACTTTGTAAAAATCTCTAAATGAATCCAGTAAGAATGTTTGATTTTCATCATGTATGTAGTCAGAGACGTCCTGAAGTCAAATATATCAGGATCATTGTCAGGAGTTATTGATTATCCAGCAACCCAGAGATCAAAGAATAAAGACATTTCCCTCACAGATTGGTGCTATTATCTTTTTAGGTCAGGGCGCTCTCTGGCGGGTAGTGATGATTAATCTGTTGATAAGAGGATCTGTCCAGCACAGCCTGTTTCTGTCCAGACAGACAGACAGACAGACAGACTGAAAGGCCGGTTGGCTTCAAATTAGCCCCTAATCAACTTAGCCTGGACCATCAGACTCCCAGCATGCCTGCTGCTGTGCTCCAGATATTATGGAGAACTTCAGTGACCTCGTCTCCACCTGGTTATTACCACGCAGAGAGAACTCACCCTGCAACCATTCAACCATTCAACCAGTCATTGAAGTCATTCATGATGAAAATGTTGTTTTTTTCTTGTATTATAACTAGGGCTGTCAATTACAATATTTAATAGTGATTAGTCCACTGACGTCCTGATGTTGTTGAATTCAGAAATGGAGGATAATAAATGTTGACGGTCTCTGGTAGAAGCCGCAGACGGTCTCTGGTAGAAAAGCGCAGACTGTCTCTGGTAGAAAGCGCAGACTGTCTCTGGTAGAAAGCGCAGACTGTCTCTGGTAGAAAGCGCAGACGGTCTCTGGTAGAAAGCGCAGACTGTCTCTGGTAGAAAGCGCAGACTGTCTCTGGTAGAAAGCGCAGACTGTCTCTGGTAGAAAAGCGCAGACTGTCTCTGGTAGAAAGCACAGACGGTCTCTGGTAGAATCGCAGACTGGTCTCTGGTAGAAAAGCGCAGACTGTCCTCTGGTAGAAAGCGCAGACGGTCTCTGGTAGAAAGCGCAGACGGTCTCTGGTAGAAAGCGCAGACTGTCTCTGGTAGAAAGCGCAGACGGTCTCTGGTAGAAAGCGCAGACTGTCTCTGGTAGAAAGCGCAGACTGTCTCTGGTAGAAAGCGCAGACTGTCTCTGGTAGAAAGCGCAGACTGTCTCTGGTAGAAAGCGCAGACTGTCTCTGGTAGAATCCGCAGACGGTCTCTGGTAGAATCCGCAGACGGTCTCTGGTAGAAAGCGCAGACGGTCTCTGGTAGAATCCGCAGACGGTCTCTGGTAGAATCCGCAGACTGTCTCTGGTAGAAAGCGCAGACTGTCTCTGGTAGAAAGCGCAGACGGTCTCTGGTAGAAAGCGCAGACTGTCTCTGGTAGAAAGCGCAGGACGGTCTCTGGTAGAAAGCGCAGACTGTCTCTGGTAGAAAGCGCAGACGGTCTCTGGTAGAAAAGCGCAGACTGTCTCTGGTAGAAAGCGCAGACTGTCTCTGGTAGAAAGCGCAGACTGTCTCTGGTAGAAAGCGCAGACTGTCTCTGGTAGAAAGCGCAGACTGTCTCTGGTAGAATCCGCAGACGGTCTCTGGTAGAATCCGCAGACGGTCTCTGGTAGAAAGCGCAGACGGTCTCTGGTAGAATCCGCAGACGGTCTCTGGTAGAATCCGCAGACTGTCTCTGGTAGAAAGCGCAGACTGTCTCTGGTAGAAAGCGCAGACGGTCTCTGGTAGAATCCGCAGACTGTCTCTGGTAGAAACCGCAGACTGGCTCTGGTAGAAACCGCAGACCGTCTCTGGTAGAAACAACAACGTCTCTAGATGACGTCATGTTGAGTGTTGATGGAGCAGCTGCATATCCTGGCTCTGATCCAACCAGACTCCATTCAGAAAACAAGCATTTTAAAGTTGTCTGCTCGTCGTCATGGTAACAGACCTCACAAAATAGGAATTCAGACTTTTTTACTATTAGCATCATGATGTAGTTATTTCAGCATCATTTTGGGTTCACACCGCAGTAGAGACGTGTGGATTGTTAGATACAGTCAGTGTAATGCCACTGTATGTGAATACAGCTCGCCGCCGGGTGATGTTATGAACCCAGACATGACGGTGTTTGGTTTCCTGACATATCTGGTACTTCACCAACATGTACAAAGCAGCAACAGTGGTTATTTCTTCCATGACTGATTGTGATATCCAACCCTTTTGCTTTAAATCTGACCTCCAGGACTTTCCTTCTTCTCCGAATGATGGCGACATGTTTGTGTTTTCTCTGTCATGACCACAGAAACCTCACGGCAATGAGAAGTCAGTAGCATTTCACAATCATTCAGGCGACCTGTCAAACCACATCCCCCCCACCACCACCCAAAAACAGTTTTGTATTGATTTATTCTTTCTCTGTTTCACAGCAGATAAAAGCTTCAGATTAGCCTTGAAAGATGTTTTTGTGTTCAGATCTGGAGGTCTTTATATCTTGGAGGTGTCCTGGTCTGCCTCCACTGCTGGTTTTGTAGTTCTACAGAGCACCAGCGTGTTATTACCTTCACTACCAGCTCTTTATACTTTAATAATGTTTCCTCTGACAGTAGAATCCTCCTGCCTCTGACTGTCAGCTGAGCTCCGGCTCTTCATGTCAAAGTGCTTCACATTTGCATGTCGTCTGGTTTCAGTCGACCGTGGAAAGTCTTCTGATCGTCTCTGCCGCCTGTCAACCTAAAGAGCTCTGAGGTCCAGACTATCTGGAGGGAAAACCACATCAGAGTTCAGGTCCTGTGACGACAACAGAGTTAAATTAGCTCAACTTCCTCTCACACACACACACACACACATGCTGAGGTTTAGATCATTTTACTGCTGTTGTTGTTTTTATCAGGGTGTGTTCATCCCGGACCTTTCAAACCACTGGGTTCTGTTCAGCAGCTGTGGAATCACCCGTTTACGGTCTAATGAGGTGTACGTCTCAGCACATTGTGGGAAACATAAATCCTACCTGAAAAGCTTTGACAGCTGTTCTGTCATCCAGGAATTATCCACTTCTAGGGATGCACCGATACCACTTTGTTTCAGACCGAGTACAAGTACTTCCATTTGGGTACTACCGATACGAGTACTTCTCTTTGCCAAAAGACCCTCGTTAACGGCCAGCTGGAGGGTGTGAGCGACACATGGCAGGCTGGGGAGTCCTGCATACGAGGCGGTGCGCCACCACTGGAGCGCCGCCACCGGAGCTAGGTCGCCTTGGAAAGGCTTGGGCGAAGGTGGCTCGCGGCCCGGACTTCGCCACACCGTGACGGGGCTCCCTGCTCCCTGCTCCCGGTGCGCACTGTCGACCGGGCACCCAAGCATGTCATGCCTCGGTCCACGTAAAAGTCGCCAGGGGTCTGCAGCGATTTCGGCAATCCACCCGACCTGTCTTGAAACGCGGACCAAGGAGTTTAACGCTCGCGCGAGTCAGAGGGTGCAGGCAAAACCCGGTGGCGCAATGAAAGTGAGAGGGATCCCGGCCCGGCGGGGTCGGGCGCACGACCGGCCTGTCTCGCCCGCACCGAGGTGGGCGGGTGAGACGGGAGGAGGTGGAGCGTGAGGACCCGAAAGACGGTGAAGAGGGTTAACGTCACACTGCTGTAAAGTGGTATTGGAGCCGTTGAATCAGAGCCGTTTTGTGAGTACGAGTACATCGGACCGGCTCGGTATCAGTGCATCTTCCTTCCAACTTCCTTCTACAAATGACAACAAGTTGCAGTTCTTTCTGGCTGGACCGCCCTGTAAACGCAAAAAGTCTGTCACTGAGCGATGAAGTTACACGATTGGTCGGCCGGGTGTTGGAGTTTCCTCGTTGGTCGTTGCTCTTTCAAAATGAAAAGGCGGGAAACAGTCCTTTTATGCAGATGAGCCCGTCCTGCGCCAAGCGTCCGGATCATGAAACTTGGACCGAGCTGTGAAACTAGGCGATCTAGTTGTAACATGAAACCACATTCAGCAGTGACATCATCGCCTGTTTCTCTCTTAGGAATGTTTCCAGAAGCAGATTTTGGTAGATTGTTTAGACGGAATAACAGAACGTTAACGAGCAGGCCGCCATGTTGTTTGTCCTCCGCCCTGTATGAGCAACGACTCACCATCAGGTCATTTGACTTCCTTGGTGAATTGGGTAATTAGCTAACATCTCCATTGTTTTGCAGGTGAAGAGACTACATGTCCCAGAATCCCCTGTGAGAGCGAGCGACTTCCTCTTCTCCGGTCCGGTGTTTCCTCTCTTCCCTCCGGTCCGGTTGGTTGGATGAGTCCCAAACAGCGACAGAACTGTGAGCAGTGATCGGGCGCTGAGCCAGACCGGGTAGCCAACGGGGAGCCAGGTGAGAGGTCTGGTGATGATGATGATGATGATGATGATGATGATGAGGGTTTAAATAACCTCTGAGGAAACAATAGAATCTGATTTAACCCTGTGGATCAGAGCTGATGTAATGCAGCTAAACCGCTCCGCTGATCAGAACTTTATTCGTCTCTATGAACCAAATATCAATAATTAATACATACATTTACATAAAGCACTATTTGTCCACAAGAGTATTAAATACTTGACAAATCTCCCTTTAAGGTTCATTTTGAACTGATAAAAACGTGCGATTTATCACAATTAACTATGGACAATCATGTGATTAGATATTTAATTGAATGTGCACATTTCTTTCTAAATGTTTCCAAAAGTCAGCGAGTAATCGTGTTAAATATTCGTGGTCTCAGTATTGACCAAAATAATTGTGAGGAAGATTTTTTGCCATAATCGAGCATTTTAGTGGAGTTCTTAGTGATCAATGATTTATTTGACAAACTTAATGAATATTTGAATCTAGTTTAACGACTAAACCAGCGGTCAGCGTCTCTTCAGCTGCTCTCCAGCGTCTCTGTGGAGCTTTACACATGCAAATGATTAACATTTTCATTTCATTCATTCATTTCATTCTATCATTGTTGTAGGTCTATGGTACGACGGTACGACGGTGTATTAGGGCCACATTGAGGAAATAATAAATCTGAGATTTAGAGAATAATGTCAGAATATTATAAAGTAGTAATCTCGTAAAGTTGTGACTTTATCCTCGTAATATTATGACTTTTTTCTCATAATATTCTGACTTTATTGTGTAAATCTCAGATGTTTTTTCCCTCAATGTGGCCCTAATACTCCGTAGAACATTGTCTCTTTGGCCCTCACTGCATTAGACTTCTATACTATATACTGAGACTATAAACTGAGTTACCTTCATCACAATGATCACGTTTTGCGGCTCCAGACAGATTATTTTTTTTCTTTTGCCTATAATTGTTTACTTGTTTTGTTTTGTAGATTTTGTTTACTTTAAAAATTCATTTTTGGTCAATACTTTATGCATCAGTGATATTACTGTATATGTGATAAATGGTCTTAATAACAAATATTTCATACAGTTTTTTCCACTTGGTCAATGCATCAACAACAACTTGCTTAAAAAATTAAAATATATTCGCCAAAGAAATGATGAAGAACAGTCGTCTGATTACAGGAAGGGAAATTCTTTATTAAAGCTTCTAGTTGATGTATTCAAAAAACAATGTTGACATGTAGTGAAAGTACTGGGAACACTGTGACAGAACTGGGAACACTGGGGCGGCTGTGGCTCAGAGGGTAGAGCAGGTTGTCCACCAATCGGAAGGTCGGTGGTTCGATCCCCGGCTGCTCCGGGTCACATGTCGATGTGTCCTTGAGCAAGACACTTAACCCCAAATTGCTCCCGGAGGCATAGCCATCGGTGTGTGAATGAGTATTTAGATTAAATCCTGATGGGCAAAGTTGGCCTTAGTAGCCTCTGCCATCAGTGTATGAATGTGTGTGAATGGGTGAATACTGACATGTAGTGTAAAGCACTTTGAGTGGTCGGAAGACTAGAAAAGCGCTATATAAGTCCAAGTCCAAGTCCATTTACCATTTACCATTTACTGTGACAGTACTGGGAACACTGTGACAGTACTGGGAACGCTGTGACAGTACTGGGAACACTGTGAAAGTACTGGGAACACTGACAGTACTGGGAACACTGTGTGTTGTCCAGTTGATGCTCAACAGAATAACTAGTATAACTACTCTCACTATAATGAACGGTACATGTATAATTAACATGAGGGGTATATGTCCTCGTCCCTGTAGGCTAGCCATCATGGCGGACGTGGACCCAGACACCCTGCTGGAGTGGCTGCAGATGGGGCAGGGCGATGAGCGGGACATGCAGCTCATCGCTCTGGAGCAGCTCTGCATGCTGCTGCTCATGTCTGACAACGTGGACCGCTGCTTCGAGACGTGAGTTTTCAGTTTGGGATCGCTAGCGATGACGCAGTCGGGAGGTCAGAGGTCAGCTGACTGACCGTCTCTCTCTCTCTCTCTCTCTCTCTCTCTCTCTCCTCTCCCACCTCTCTTTATTCCAGCTGTCCTCCTCGGACGTTCCTCCCGGCGCTCTGTAAGATCTTCCTGGACGAGAGCGCTCCGGATAACGTGCTGGAGGTCACGGCCAGAGCCATCACCTACTACCTGGACGTGTCGGCGGAGTGCACCCGGAGGATCGTGGGAGTGGACGGGGCCATCAAGGCGCTGTGCAACCGGCTGGTGGTGGTGGAGCTCAACAACAGGACCAGCAGAGACCTGGCAGAGCAGTGTGTGAAGGTAGGAGGAGGGGAGGAGGTCTCGGGTCTGAATATGTGAGGAGCATCGTTTACAGTAGATTATAGAGGTTGACTTAACCGAGGGGCCAGGTTGGCTGTTCACCTGCGTACATGATGAGCATTTTAGTCTCAGGTGAGACTTTACTTCCTGCAGCTCTTTTATCTCCCTGATGACAAAGCTTAGAGTCAGACAGAACAGAAGAGTCAGACTGACTGACTGACAGACTGGTAAAGAAGAGTAGAAGTGGTGGAAAAGAGTCGGACGGTAGAGAACTGAGTCGGAGTCTGTCTGTCTGGTTTATCTGCAGCGTGTCTCTGTCCTCTGAACAGGGCCAGGGTGTCAGGGAGGCAGATAACAGGAGGTTAACTGAGGCTAAGACGTGGTAATAACTCCTGATCACAGATCAAGCAGGAGACTGGGGACCATGTGCTACCAGACGTCTATTAATACCGCTCTCAGGACAGTGGTGTTCTTTATTCAGCCTCAGTTTGACTCAACACTGGGAACATGTTGTTTCATCTGTTTCTTTCTTCTTCATGTCTTTGAGGAGGAGAACATCAGTTAAACGTTGTCTGTCCTCTTCTTAGTTTTTGGATCCGTAGTTTTTGATTGGTTTATTATTTTCAGGCTACAGCCACACTAATATGTTTTGGTTTTAAAAGACACGTTTACGCCTAGCGTCACTACTCTGCCGTTTTCAAGCCTCTACAACAGTCTTTTGAAAACGCTGCTTTTAGTCTGGACGGACCGAAACAACGATGTTTTGAAAACGATGTCACAGACGCCCACGTTCGCTTCCTGATTGGGTCTTATATCAGTCATGACGTGTCCTTCCCTGATTCATCATCACGTGAAGAAAACAATCATCAGCCTCGACCAGCAGCGTTTAATTCCAAGATGGATAACGAGTCCCAGGCGTTGGTGACCTTGTTGTCTCTGCTAGCAGCTGTTTTATAATGCTACTACTGCTTAAATCGCTTCCCGTGTCCAGCGCTGCTTCCTGTTAACACCGGCACGTGCATGCCCAGTGTACGTGAATGGTCATGTGATATGCGTTTTCAGGCGTGGTAGTGGTCTGAACAGTCTGAACTGAAACTGAAACCATTTGGAAGAAAGGAAATGGGTCTTTAACTGATGGGATGATTAGTGGTGAAAGTGTTTAGTTCTTCTAAATGTCATGAGCTCCTCTAATAGAGGGGCGTAGCCCTCCAGGGAGACGGAGAGCAAGCTTCTCCGTAAACATCATTTTCCTTTTCCTTTGGATTCAGCGAGGGTTGAGGGTTGACCTCTGGCTCCGAGACGAGTCGTCCTGTAAGAGACTGTTTCATAATGAGCTTTAATGTGCAGGTGCTGGAGCTGATCTGTACCAGGGAGTCCGGCGCCGTGTTCGAGGCCGGCGGTCTCAACTGCGTGCTGAGTTTCATCAGAGACAGCGGCCACCTGGTCCATAAAGACACTCTGCACTCGGCCATGGCCGTGGTGTCCCGGCTCTGCAGCAAGATGGAGCCTCAGGACTCGTCTCTGGAGACCTGCGTGGAGTCTCTGTCCAGCCTCCTGAAACACGAAGACCACCAGGTAACTACGAGTCGGCGCTTTGTGTTCGTCGGCAGCTGGTGTCGGAGCAGCAGAACTAACAACTTCCTGTCCTCCAGGTGTCGGACGGCGCTCTGCGCTGCTTCGCCTCATTGGCCGACAGGTTCACTCGCCGTGGCGTGGATCCGGCCCCTTTAGCCAAACACGGGCTGACGGAGGAGCTTCTGTCCCGCATGGCGGCCGCCGGCGGCACGGTGTCGGGCCCCGCCTCTTCCTGTAAGCCGGGGCGGACCTCAACCGGCGGCGCCCCCTCAGCCCCGGACTCCAAACTGAGCAACCAGGTGTCGACCATCGTCAGCCTGCTGTCCACGCTGTGCAGAGGGTCGCCGCTCGTCACGCATGTAGGTCACGACTCGCCTGAGACACCAACACAAACCTTAAGAACGTTCTTTTATCTTAACGTTGTCTGATACGTTCTCCCGCCTTCAGGACCTGTTGCGTTCGGCGCTGCCCGACTCGATGGAGTCCGCTCTGGGAGGAGACGAGCGCTGCGTGCTGGACACCATGCGGCTGGTGGACCTCCTGCTGGTGCTCTTGTTCGAGGGACGGAAGGCGCTGCCCAAATCCACGGCGGGGTCGACGGGTCGGATCCCCGGCCTGCGGCGCCTGGACAGTTCAGGGGAGAGATCCCACCGACAGCTCATCGACTGTATCCGCAGCAAGGACACTGACGCTCTGATCGACGCCATCGACACCGGAGGTAAGAACGCTGAGCACACCTGGGAGGCTGGTGTCTAGATTTAGACTTCCTTCCTGACGAACCGTATCTATGAGACCTTTGCTGTCATTGGTTTCCACCATGTTCTGCTAGAAAGTGCTTTTGTTGTAGAGATTGTTCTAGTTTTCAGTGACATTCAGTCACTTCCTGCTTTCTCTGTTGCAGCTTTTGAGGTGAACTTCATGGACGACGTTGGACAGACGCTCCTCAACTGGGCCTCAGCTTTTGGCACACAGGAAATGGTAAAAGCGGTAACAGAGATACTTTCTTTAAAGAGCAGGTCCATTATTTATTTAGGGTTTTATTAGGTCTGTCAATCCATTAAAGCATATTTTATTTGTTCAAAATGTTCCTTAAAGGGACATTTGTTAAGTATTTAATGCTCGCTGTCTGACGGGGAACTGAAGCCGTTACATCTCTCTCTTCAAAGCCACCAGACTCCATTCACAAAAACACTAATCTAACCTCTCAGAGCACGGGAGGGAGTATACATACAGATGTACAGCTGACTTCAGTTCGTGACCTCTAAAATAAAGATTGGTTCTAACTGGAGTATATTTCATAAGAGCGTAATAATAATAATAATAATAATAATAATAATAATAAATATGTTGACTGATCTGTAATTTCAGTTTGACCAATCACGTGTTTGTCGTTGTTCCAGGTGGAGTTTCTATGTGAGAGGGGGGCGGACGTCAACAGAGGTCAGAGGTCATCTTCACTACACTACGCTGCCTGTTTCGGACGCCCACAAGTTGCCAAGGTAACACACGCGCACACACACACACACACACACACACACACACACACACACACACACACACACACACACACACACACACACACACACACACACACACACACACACACACACACACACACACACACACACACACACACACACACACACACACACACACAAAGCAGTCAGATTGTGTGAAATGTTTTCCTTTCAGGTAACTAGATCTCCCCTGGAGTCACGTTCTATTCTAAGCATCTGATTGGCTGTGTGTGTTTGTTTTTGTGTTTGTGCGTGTGTGTGTTTGTGTAGACTCTGCTTCGTCACGGCGCTAACCCCGACCTGAGAGACGAGGACGGTAAAACTCCTCTGGACAAGGCCAGGGAGCGAGGACACAGCGAGGTGGTGGCCATCCTGCAGTCCCCTGGTTAGTACACGCTCACTATGAAGTATTGTGATTCTATATTATGATTTATTATAACACTAAGAGCAGTAACTTCCTTTTACCTCCGCATAGACTGAAACGAAGCAATTAGACACCGCTACATCGAGCGTATAGTCCTGCACTCAGACCCCATGATGACACACGTTGAGGGACAGCCCACTCATTTTCATAATGAGGCAGAAATGCATAAATAAATGTAAAAACCTTTTACATTTCTTTAAGAAGTGTGTA
Organism: Sebastes umbrosus; assembly: GCF_015220745.1. Taxonomy (NCBI): domain Eukaryota; kingdom Metazoa; phylum Chordata; class Actinopteri; order Perciformes; family Sebastidae; genus Sebastes; species Sebastes umbrosus. Next base: position 31,864,729 of record NC_051284.1, on the reverse strand, counting down.
ATGAAATGTATAAAGAAAAGAATACAGAAATAAATAAGTTTGGTGAAATAAATAAGGGGCGAAATGCAAAGGGAACATCGTTCAGAAATAAATAAAAACATTAAAAAATTAATATAAAATAATTATAAAAAAAAGTGCAAAAATAGATAAATAAAAAATAAATGCAAAAATAAATGAATAAATAAAAAGAATACAGAAATAAATAAGTTTGTGGAAAATAAATAAGGGGTGAAATGCAAAGGGAACATCGTGCAAAAATAAATAAATACATTAAAAATTAATATAAAGTAAATAAAACATGCAAAAATAAATAAAAAGAATACAGAAATAAATAAGTTTGGGGGAAATAAATAAGGGGTGAAATGCAAAGTGAAAATCTTGCATCAATAAATAAATACATTTGAAAAAATGTGTGTGTGTTACTGTGTGTGTGTTTTCCAGGAGACTGGATGTGTCCGGTGAACAAGGGCGACGACAAGAAGAAGAAAGATGTGAACAAGGAGGAGGAGGAGGGCAGCGAGCCCAAAGGAGACCCAGAGATGGCTCCCATCTACCTGAGGAGACTTCTGCCTGTTTTTGCACAAACCTTTCAGCAAACCATGCTGCCTTCTATAAGGTATACAACTTTACCTTTTAATATGTTGTCCTTAAAACCTCTTTGATTTAACTCAAGACAGGTGGAACACAAACTGAAGCCTAATCTTCATTTAATCAGAGCAGATGGACGCTGAGCCACGCCGGCTGATTCACTGTCAGCAGACCGGCTCAGTTCACTGAGTCTCTTTCTCCGTTATCAAAGTTTATTGATTTGGGACATTTCACTGCAACAAAGCAACCCAAAGGGCTTTACATTACGCATCAAAAGCATCGAGACAAAGTGCAAAAGAAACACGCTATAAACGGACATTTAAATCAGCAGGGTGAAGCTTTCAGTGTCTCAAGATTCCATTCAAAATCAATTTCTAATTTCAGGATCTCCTCCAGTCCACTGTGTTCTAATAAGGCAGATTATGACATGACGGCAGAGTGACGTTTCTAAGAGATTATGAAGATTTTATATTCTAAAAAAGTGATATAAACTGATTTCAAAAGGTAACATTTATTAATACTAAACATGTACAAACAAACTGCTTTTATCAGGGTCGACATTAACTGTGCATTTTTTAATCTGTTCAAAATGTACCTTTTTAAAGAGAGATTAGTCCAGTATTTAATCCTCCTATCAACATGGGAGTGGACAAATATGCTGCTTTATACAAATGTATGTATATATTTATCATTGTAAATCAATTAACAACACAAAACAATGACAGATATTGTCCAGAAACCCTCACAGCTACTGCATTTAGCATAAAACAATATGCGTTATTATCGCAGAAATGAACCATTAAGTGCTTTTATAAACCAACAGCAGTTGAAAAAGAAGATGTTTGAATGTGTTGAAGATTCGTGATGAGACGGCCGGGTGTATTTATGGTGTGTTTATGGTGTGTTTATGGTTTATTTAAGGTGTGTTTATGGTGTGTTTATGGTTTATTTAAGGTGTGTTTATGGTGTGTTTATGGTTTATTTAAGGTGTGTTTATGGTGTGTTTATGGTTTATTTAAGGTGTGTTTATGGTGTGTTTATGGTTTATTTAAGGTGTGTTTATGGTGTGTTTATGGTTTATTTAAGGTGTATTTATGGTGTGTTTATGGTTTATTTAAGGTGTATTTATGGTGTGTTTATGGTTTATTTAAGGTGTGTTTATGGTTTATTTAAGGTGTGTTTATGGTTTATTTAAGGTGTGTTTATGGTGTGTTTATGGTTTATGTAAGGTGTGTTTATGGTGTGTTTATGGTTTATTTAAGGTGTGTTTATGGTGTGTTTATGGTTTATTTAAGGTGTATTTATGGTGTGTTTATGGTTTATTTAAGGTGTATTTATGGTGTGTTTATGGTTTATTTAAGGTGTATTTATGGTGTGTTTATGGTTTATTTAAGGTGTGTTTATGGTGTGTTTATGGTTTATTTAAGGTGTGTTTATGGTGTGTTTATGGTTTATTTAAGGTGTGTTTATGGTGTGTTTATGGTTTATGTAAGGTGTGTTTATGGTGTGTTTATGGTTTATTTAAGGTGTGTTTATGGTGTGTTTATGGTTTATTTAAGGTGTGTTTATGGTGTGTTTATGGTTTATTTAAGGTGTGTTTATGGTGTGTTTATGGTGTATTTATGGTGTGTTTATGGTTTATTTAAGGTGTATTTATGGTGTGTTTATGGTGTATTTATGGTGTATTTATGGTGTGTTTACGGTGTATTTATGGTGTGTTTACGGTGTATTTACGGTGTGTACGGTGTGTTTATGGTGTATGTATGGTGTGTTTATGGTGTGTTTATGGTGTGTTTCAGGAAAGCCAGTCTGGCTCTGATCAGGAAGATGATTCACTACAGCAGTGAAGTCCTGCTGAAGGAGGTGTGTGACAGTGAGACGGGACACAACCTCCCCACTGTGCTGGTGGAGATCACCGCGACTGTCCTCGACCAGGAGGTATGACATGAAAACCTTGAGGTTACTTTCTTATAACACCTTCTTATAACCGTCGAGCCGGTTCGAGCTTAAGGACGTCCCGCCGTCCCGGGGCTGAAAAAAAGATTCTTTGGCTGCTATTTCAAGGAGACAGAACGTTGAGGCTCATGACGTTTTAAATGTGTGTTTGTGTCTCAGGACGACGACGACGGCCACCTGCTGGCTCTGCAGATCATCAGAGACCTGGTGGACAAAGGAGGAGACGTTTTCCTCGACCAGCTGGCTCGACTGGGAGTCATCAACAAGGTGTCCACTCTGGCTGGACCGGCGTCCGACGACGAGAACGAGGACGAAGCCAAGCCTGAGAAGGTGTGTGTGTGTGTGCGTGTGCGTGTGTGATGATGTGTGTGCGTGTGTGATGGTGTGTGTGTGTGATGATGTGTGTGATGGTGTGTGTGATGGTGTGCTCCTGCTTTAAAGGATCATTCTGCTTTATTTTAGATCTATTTAAAATCTTCTCTTCGCTTTACTCACATGAGTCGGACCACCGGTATCATTTACGATAAACACTCCAGAGAGGAGGAGGAGGAGCTTGTCTCCCTAGATACCAATAACGGTAGATTTATACGTGTAAAAAGTTACAAACAGTCCCTTTTATTAAAAAACAAAAACGCCAGAAAGAAGAAATGTTAAACCACTAGAAAGGAAATGTGTGAACTTTGTGAGTTTTGGTGCCGAAGGAGGAATAAAGAGCTGATGTTCCTCCAGGAGGAGGAGGCGCAGGAGGACGCCAGGGAGATCCAGCAGGGGAAGCCGTACCACTGGAAGGACTGGTCCATCATCAGAGGGAGGGACTGTCTCTACATCTGGTCGGACGCCGCGGCGCTGGAGCTGTCCAACGGCTCCAACGGCTGGTTCCGGTTCATCCTGGACGGGAAGCTGGCCACCATGTACTCCAGCGGGAGTCCAGAGGGAGGATCGGACAGCTCCGGTACCGACAGATGACCCGTCACATGCTTTACTGTTATCACTGATCTCTGGTCTCTGATCTCTAATCACTGATCGCTGATCACTGATCTCTAATCACTGAACTCTGATCTCTGATCACTGAACTCTGATCTATGATCACTGATCACTGAACTCTGATCTCTGATCACTGAACTCTGATCTATGATCACTGATCTATGATCACTGATCACTGAACTCTGATCTCTGATCACTGAACTCTGATCTCTGATCTATGATCACTGATCTATGATCACTGATCACTGAACTCTGATCACTGAACTCTGATCTATGATCACTGATCTCTAATCACTGAACTCTGATCTCTGATCACTGAACTCTGATCTATGATCACTGATCACTGAACTCTGATCTCTGATCACTGAACTCTGATCTATGATCACTGATCTATGATCACTGATCACTGAACTCTGATCTCTGATCACTGAACTCTGATCTATGATCTCTGATCTATGATCACTGATCTATGATCACTGATCACTGAACTCTGATCACTGAACTCTGATCTATGATCACTGATCTCTGGGTTTCTATGTTGCTCCAACTCATCTCATCCTTCTCTCTTCCTCCTCTCTCTCTCTCCTCCTCCTCTCTCTTTCTCTCTCTCTTCTCTCTCTCCTCCTCCTCTCTCTCTCCTCCTCCTCTCTCCTCTCTCTCTCCTCCTCTCTCTCTCCTCCTCTCCCCTCTCTCTCTCCTCCTCCTCTCTCTCTCCTCCTCCTCCTCTCTCTCTCTCTCTCCTCCTCTCCCCTCTCTCTCTCCTCCTCTCCCCTCTCTCTCTCCTCCTCTCTCTCTCTCTCCTCCTCTCCCCTCTCTCTCTCCTCTCTCTCTCCTCCTCCTCTCTCTTTCTCCTCTCTCTCTCCTCCTCCTCCTCTCTCCTCTCTCCTCCTCCTATCTCTCTCCTCCTCTCCCCTCTCTCTCTCTCCTCCTATCTCTCTCCTCCTCCTCCTCCTCTCTCTCTCCTCCTCTCCCCTCTCTCTCTCATCCTCTCTCCTCCTCTCTTTCTCTCTCTCTCTCCTCCTCTCTCTCCTCTCTCCTCCTCCTCTCTCTCTCCTCCTCCTCCTCTCTCTCTCTCCTCCTCCTCTCTCTCTCTCCTCCTCTCTCCCCTCTCTCTCCTCCTCTCTCCTCCTCTCTTTCTCTCTCTCTCTCCTCTCTCCTCCTCCTCTCTCTCTCCTCCTCCTCCTCTTCTCTCTCTATCTCTCTCCTCCTCTCCCCTCTCTCTCTCCTCCTCTCTCCTCCTCTCTTTCTCTCTCTCTCTCCTCTCTCCTCCTCCTCTCTCTCTCCTCCTCCTCCTCTCTCTCTCTCCTCCTCTCCCCCCCCACAGAGTCTCGTAGTGAGTTCCTGGAGAAGCTCCAGCGTGCGAGGAGTCAGGTGAAACCAGTAACCTCCAGTCAGCCCATCCTGTCCAGCGTTGGTCCCACTAAGCTGACGGTGGGGAACTGGTCTCTGACGTGCCTGAAGGACGGCGAGATCGCCATCCACAACTCTGACGGCCAGCAGGCCACCATCCTGAAGGAGGACCTGCCGGGCTTCGTCTTCGAGTCCAACAGAGGAACCAAGCACTCGTTCACCGCCGAGACCTCGCTGGGTGAGACGGAGGAACCGGTTCAAACCAGTTTCAGACCAGTTTCACGGGAGCAGAGCCGGTATCTAGACCTCTGCTGTTGTTGTGTGTTCAGGCTCCGAGTTCGTGACGGGCTGGACGGGGAAGCGAGGCAGGAAGCTGAAGTCGAAGCTGGAGAAGACGAAGCAGAAGGTGAAGAGCATGGCGAGGGAACTGTACGACGACCACTTCAAAGCTGTAGAGAGCATGCCCAGAGGAGTGGTGGTCACCCTGAGGAACATCTCCACCCAGCTGGAGTCAGCCTGGGAGCTGCACACCAACAGACAGGTACACACACACACACACACACACACACACACACACACACACACACACACACACACACACACACAAACAGACAGGTACACACACACACACACACACACACACACACACACACACACACACACACACACCAACAGACAGGTACACACACACACACACACACACACACACACACACACCAACAGACAGGTACACACACACACACACACACACACACACACACACCAACAGACAGGTACACACACACAAACACTTGGAACCTGCTACTGGTTCTGGACCCTGTGGTACCTGGATGAGTGTAACATGCTGGTTCTGGACCTGGTGGTACCTGGATGAGTGTAACATGCTGGTTCTGGACCCTGTGGTACCTGGATGAGTGTAACATGCTGGTTCTGGACCCTGTGGTACCTGGATGAGTGTAACATGCTGGTTCTGGACCTGGTGGTACCTGGATGAGTGTAACATGCTGGTTCTGGACCCTGTGGTACCTGGATGAGTGTAACATGCTGGTTCTGGACCCTGTGGTACCTGGATGAGTGTAACATGCTGGTTCTGGACCCTGTGGTACCTGGATGAGTGTAACATGCTGGTTCTGGACCCTGTGGTACCTGGATGAGTGTAACATGCTGGTTCTGGACCCTGTGGTACCTGGATGAGTGTAACATGCTGGTTCTGGACCCTGTGGTACCTGGATGAGTGTAACATGCTGGTTCTGGACCCTGTGGTACCTGGATGAGTGTAACATGCTGGTTCTGTGTGTTCTGTGTGTTCTCAGTGTATTGAAGGGGAGAACACGTGGAGGGATCTGATGAAGACGGCTCTGGAGAACCTGATCGTAGTCTTGAAGGATGAAAACACGATTTCTCCGTATGAGATGTGTAGCAGCGGTCTGGTCCAGGCTCTGTTCACCGTCCTCAATAATGTAAGTGGACTTTTAAGTCAACTAAAATCATTGAGAGCTCATAAGCAGCCGTTAGCAGAAGGCTAAACTATTAGCATCATTTCTCTCCGTCTCTGAAACGTTCCTCTGATATCGTACCTCTAGAGCCTCCAATCACAGTTACTCATCTCTAATGTCTGTGAGATCTGGATTCAGACAACAACACAGAAGAGGACATTTAGATGAGGAGCTTTAGCCCACTGCTAGCGTTAGTTAGCCTCCAGCTAATGTTAGCCCACTGCTAGCGTTAGCCTCCAGCTAATGTTAGCCCACTGCTAGCGTTAGCCTCCAGCTAATGTTAGCCCACTGCTAGCGTTAGCCTCCAGCTAATGTTAGCCCACTGCTAGCGTTAGTTAGCCTCCAGCTAATGTTAGCCCACTGCTAGCGTTAGTTAGCCTCCAGCTAATGTTAGCCCACTGCTAGCGTTAGTTAGCCTCCAGCTAATGTTAGCCCACTGCTGGCGTTAGTTAGCCTCCAGCTAATGTTAGCCCACTGCTAGCGTTAGTTAGCCTCCAGCTAATGTTAGCCCACTGCTGGCGTTAGTTAGCCTCCAGCTAATGTTAGCCCACTGCTGGCGTTAGTTAGCCTCCAGCTAATGTTAGCCCACTGCTGGCGTTAGTTAGCCTCCAGCTAATGTTAGCCCACTGCTGGCGTTAGTTAGCCTCCAGCTAATGTTAGCCCACTGCTGGCGTTAGTTAGCCTCCAGCTAATGTTAGCCCACTGCTGGCGTTAGTTAGCCTCCAGCTAATGTTAGCCCACTGCTGGCGTTAGTTAGCCTCCAGCTAATGTTAGCCCACTGCTGGCGTTAGTTAGCCTCCAGCTAATGTTAGCCCACTGCTAGCGTTAGTTAGCCTCCAGCTAATGTTAGCCCACTGCTAGCGTTAGTTAGCCTCCAGCTATATATAAAGAGAGTTGTTGTCTTTGTGTCTTTGCAGAGTGTTGACCTGGACCTGAAACATGATTGTAAGCCTTTAATGGAGAGGATCAATGTGTTTAAGGCGGCTTTCAGCGAGAATGAAGACGATGAAAGGTAACGGCATCAAACACCAGCTGACATGTTGGCAGCCTAAACACCCAGACTTCTCTCTCAAGCTACTTTTTCATCTCTCTCTCTCTTTACACGACTATTTCTGTCACTTCTCCTGCATACAAACGAGTCCAACACTACTTGCGTGTGTTGGACCGCCGGTATCATTCACAGGTCTCTGTACAGATATGATGGACTATGCTATGCTGGGTAACCACAGACACATACAACATCAGGACGTCAGTGAAAACACTTCACGCCATTCGCTTCACCATCAGATTAAAGCTGAACTGTGTTTGTGTGTCTGCAGCCGACCAGCTGTTGCCTTAATCCGTAAACTGATAGCCGTCCTGGAGTCAATAGAGCGTCTACCTCTGCACCTGTACGACACTCCAGGATCCTCATACAACCTGCAGGTCAGTCCCGGTATGCTCTGGACCCCGGCGGGGGACACTCCGGCTTCTCTGAAGGACGGACTTAATGTAAAGAGTGTGTTCTGTGCCCGTCAGATCTTGACGAGGAGGTTGCGGTTCCGTCTGGAGCGAGCGCCCGGCGAGACGGCTCTGATCGACCGGACGGGTCGCATGTTGAAGATGGAGCCGCTCGCCACTGTGGAGTCTCTGGAGCAGTACCTGCTGAAGATGGTGAGGACGCTTTGAACACAACTAGCCTTTAAAACACTCTAACAGAGCTGAGTGTTAACCCCCCGTCTTCGTCCTCCAGGTGGCGAAGCAGTGGTACGATTTCGAGCGTTCGTCCTTCGTCTTCGTGAGGAAGCTGAGGGAAGGACAGACCTTCACCTTCAGACACCAACACGACTTTGATGAGAATGGAATCATCTACTGGGTCGGAACCAACGCCAAGTAAGAACGGCAGCGACAGTCAAACTATACCTCTTTGTTCAAGTGGTTCCAGATGTCACGTTATGCAGGGCAGAATTAATTAGAAAATTGAATGGAGTTTGGTTTGACGGTTTTTTACTCATACATTTTGGGATATTTTTCACATATTTTCTGGACATTTTTCACAAGTCTTTTCATATTTTACTAATCAATTTCGGATATTTTTCAGACATTTATTAAATTTTTCAAATTTATATATGATATATTCGAACATTTTTTCACATTTTTAAAAATAGTTTTTCATCTTTTTGTTAATATTTTTCGGATACTTTTCTGACTTTTTAAAAATATTTTCCATGGGCGCCTGGGTTAGCTCAGTTGGTAGAGCGGGCGTCCATGTATTAAGGCTTGGTCCTGACCGCGGCGGCCCGGGTTCGAATCCGGCCTGTGGCCCTTTCCGCATCCACTCTCTCTCTCCCCCCTTTCAAGACTCTCTCCACTGTCCTCAATAAAAATGGAAAATGCCCCCAAAAAAATAACTTTAAAAAAAAAAAATATTTTCCAGATATTTTGGAACATTTTTTTCACCATTTCTTTCACATTGTACTAATAGTTTTCTGATATTTTTCACATATTTCTTTTGGATATTTGTATCTGATATTTTTTGTGTATTTAACTTGGTAAACTAGAGGTGGTTTCAGACCAGACTTTTGGAACATCGTCACAGCTGGACTATCAGTTAAATATTCATCTAATAACGCCTCATTTTTATTCCATTCAGGACGGCCTATGAGTGGGTAAACCCCGCCGCCTACGGCTTGGTGGTGGTGACATCATCAGAGGGGCGGAACCTCCCCTACGGGCGGTTGGAGGACATCCTGAGTCGGGACAGCTCCGCCCTCAACTGCCATACCAATGACGACAAGAACGCCTGGTTCGCCGTCGACCTAGGCCTCTGGGTCATTCCCTCAGCGTACACCCTGAGACACGCCAGGTAATAAACCAAACACACCCCCTGAGACACACCAGGTAATGAACCAAACACACCCCCTGAGACACGCTAGGTAATGAACCAAACACACCCCCTGAGACACGCCAGGTAATGAACCAAACACACCCTGAGACACACCAGGTAATAAACCAAACACACCCACTGAGACACGCCAGGTAATGAACCAAACACACCCCCTGAGACACGCCAGGTAATGAACCAAACACACCCTGAGACACACCAGGTAATAAACCAAACACACCCACTGAGACACGCCAGGTAATGAACCAAACACACCCCCTGAGACACGCCAGGTAATGAACCAAACACACCCCCTGAGACACGCTAGGTAATGAACCAAACACACCCCCTGAGACACGCCAGGTAATGAACCAAACACACCCTGAGACACACCAGGTAATAAACCAAACACACCCACTGAGACACGCCAGGTAATGAACCAAACACACCCCCTGAGACACGCCAGGTAATGAACCAAACACACCCTGAGACACGCCAGGTAATAAACCAAACACACCCAGTGAGACACGCCAGGTAATAAACCAAACACACCCAGTGAGACACGCCAGGTAATAAACCAAACACACCCACTGAGACGCGCCAGGTAATAAACCAAACACCCCCGAGACACGCCAGGTAATAAACCAAACACACCCACTGAGACGCGCCAGGTAATAAACCAAATGCACCTACAGCTCAACCTAAAACATGATGGTAACAAGAATATATATTTTTTTCCCTCTCCTGCTCTCTCTCCTCCTCCTCCTCCTCCTCCTCCTCCTCCTCCCTCTCCTCTCTCCCCCTCCTCCTCTTCGTCCCTCTCCTCTCTCTCCTCCTCCTCTTCCTCCCTCTCCTCTCTCTCCTCCTCTTCCTCCCTCTCCTTTCTCTCCTCTTCCTCCCTCTCCTCTCTCTCCTCCTCCTCCTCTCTCCTCTCATCTCTCTCCTCCTCATCCTCTTCCTCCTCCTCCCTCTCATCTCTCTCCTCCTCCTCCTCCTCCTCCTCTCCTCTCCCTCTCCTCTCTCTCCTCCTCCTCTCTATCCCCCTCCTGCTCATCCTCCTCCTCTCTCCTCCTCCTGCTGCAGGGGTTATGGGCGCTCTGCGTTGAGGAACTGGGTGTTTCAGGTGTCGAAGGACGGTCAGAACTGGACGACTCTCTACACCCACGTAGACGACTGCAGCCTCAATGAGCCGGGGTAGGACGACCTTTAGACGACCTTCCTCCCTCTCGCTGCCAATAAACTGATCCATTAATTCATCAACTGTGGCGATCAATTGGCTGACGTGAAGCCGTCTGTCTGTCTCCGTCCGTCTGTGTCTGTCTCCGTCTGTCTCAGGTCGACGGCCACGTGGCCTCTGGACCCGTCCAAAGAGGAGAAGCAGGGCTGGAGACACATCCGGATCAAGCAGATGGGGAAGAACGCCAGCGGTCAGACTCACTACCTGTCTCTGTCCGGACTGGAGCTGTACGGCACCGTCACCGCCGTCTGCGAGGACCAGCTCGGTAAGGCTGCGCTCATTCTTCTGTACGAGACGTGGTGATGATGTCACGGCGTTATTCACAACACGGGCCCCCGTAGTGTTGCACTAAACTGTAGAGATAATAACCAGAAGGACGGAGTCAACAGCTGGTGTCTCTATCAGCAGAACTCCATTAAACAAACAGGAAATAACAGCACGTCTCTGATTAATGATCTCATGTAGCGCTAACGTTAGATGAAGAGTGTCTCTCTTCACACCTCTTCATCACCACACCGCCCTGTGGTGTCGTCCTGACTTTAGCAGCTTTTCTCTGATCGACTTCTCACAGAACTTCATCTGAGTTTATCCTCGTTGTATCGGACCGCTGTGGGATTCTCTCCTCTCTGTCGTCGACAGTTGAATGTTTGATATGAACGTCGTCTCTCTCCGTCCTCCTCCCTCAGGTAAAGCTGTGAAGGAGGCGGAGGCGAACCTTCGTCGCCAGCGGCGCCTGTTTCGTTCCCAGGTGATGAAGTACATTGTCCCGGGGGCGCGGGTCGTCCGCGGCATCGACTGGAAGTGGCGCGACCAGGACGGCAACCCGGCCGGAGAGGGCGCCGTCACCGGAGAGGCTCACAACGGTAAGACACCTGAAACACGTCGTCACTGATCCTGCAGCTTCAGAGGACGACGGACTCACACACCGACCAGATCAGCTGTTTGATTTAAAGTGATTTCATAACTTTGATTGTCTAAACAGGAGTCCAGCTTCCTGTTTCTGTTCTCACAGGCTCCGCTGGGGGAAGATATTTGTGCCGGCAGGTTCTGAATTTGAAATCTTGTTTGTTTTTTCATAAAATTCAAAAGTTCACATTTTGGTGCAAGTTGTTTAAATTTAGGTAAAACATTCAGAGCAGTTAAATATAAAGACACGACCGTCTTCAACTTCAAGACCAAATTCATTTAGTAAGTTCAACTTTACGACCTGCTGGTTCAAATATCAACGTATTATTACTCCATTCTGATTGGTCGATCACGGCATCTACGGTCTGTTATTTCTATAAAGTGGACCGTTGCTATGTAGAACAGACCGTTGCTATGTAGAACAGACCGTTGCTATGTAGAACAGACCCGGGTCTTGGGATGTATTTATTTACTAATCATTTTTTACATTTTGTTTTACATTTTTTTACACATTTTTGGCAATTTCTTTCACATTTTATTAATCAATTTTGGTTATTTTTCAAATATTTATTACATTTTTCTAATTTTTCAGATATATTCGAACATTTTTTTCACATTTTACTAAACGTTTTTGGATATTTTTCGGGTATTTTTCACACATTTTTTAAAACCATTTTACTAATCTATTTCGGATATTTTTCACACATTTATTACATTTTTCAAATTTTTCTGACAGTTTTCAGATATATTCAGACATTTTTTCACGCTTTCCACAATTGTTTTTCACATTTTACTAATATTTTTTGGACATTTTAAAAACATTTTCCAGATATTTCCCAACACTTTTCACATTTTACTTATCAATTTCGGATATTTTTCACATATTTTTATGGATATCTTTCTTTGATATTTTTCACATATTTTCTGGGATATCTTTCTCTGATGTTTTTTCGGGTATTTTTCACATATTGTCTGGACATTTTTCACTTTTTTCATATTTTACTAATCAATTTTGAATATTTTTTGGATATTTTTTTACATATTCTTCACGTCGGGGTGCAGCATCGCCCTGTCGGGTTTATTTCACAGTGACTGTCTCGCTGTACGTTATCTCTTCCATACGTGTCATCAGCAGGTTCCTGTAAGAAAGAACAACATTTCTATTAACCCTTTTCTCCCTGAACTTTCCCACGTGTGACCTTTAACGTGACCTCTGGGGTGTAGACTGGTGGAAACATCACATCTGTCTGAGCTGTATCTGAACAACTCAGCGACCATATTCACAATCAGCTGCCAGGATGGCGGCGTGACGTGTGCTAGCTCCGCTTACAGTTAGCTTATTAATAGATCATTAATAACGACAATAACTTCCCATATAATATTGTCTTTTTTCAGAATTAGTGCAAAAAAAGTGAATATTTTGTTCATTTAAGCGTCGTCAGTGTGTCTACAGGGGTCAGCAACCTGCGGCTCCGGAGCCACATGCAGCTCTTCAGCTCCTCCAGCGGCTCCCTGGGGACTTTTAAAACAAATAGTAGAAATGAATAACTGTTTTTATGTTTACATTTTTTATTTTTATTGATCATTGTTGGAGGTCTATGGTACGACGGTATGACGGTACGACGGTACGACGGAGTATTAGGGCCACATTGAGGAAAAAAAAGAAATCTGAGATTTAGAGAATAAAGTCAGAAGTTTAAGAGAAATAAAGTCGTAGTATTATGAGAATAAAGTCATAATATAAAGTAGTAATTTTACGTGTTTTCTTTTTTTTCTCGTAAAGTTACAACTTTATTCTCGTAAAGTTATGACTTTATTCTCGTAATATTACGACTCTTTTTCTCATAAAGTTCTGACTTTATTGTGTAAATCTCAGATGTTTTTTCCCTCAATGTGGTCATAATACTCCGTAGAACATTGTCTCTTTGGCCCTCACTGCATTAGACTTATATACTATATACTTAGACTATAAACTGTGTTACCTTCATCACAACGATCAGATGTTTTGTGGCTCCAAACTGGACCTCGATGTAAGCAGAGACAGTTTTTAACACATCAGCACAACCTCTAATCTAAACAGCAACAACAAAGATCCTCGTGGAATTAATTAGTTCTTAAAACGGCTCAAATAAACCGTTTTTGCAGTTTAATGTCTCGACTATCCAACAAGTACGTCTGAATTTTTCTTCTCTGCCCGAGTTTGGCCACTTCTACGTGGTGTCGAGTGATGTCATCGGTCACGTCTCGTAGTCGACTCATTTCTGACTCTATAAGCGACTAATCGGACGCAGTGATGCGGCGTTTGCACACGCTCTTCAATCAGCAGGTCACCTCGACGGTCTGCGTTAAATCAGATCTAAATACAAGTTGTGAGTTGTGCTCATGTAGGAAATAACAACCACCTTCCTCCCTCCTCTCCTCCTCCTCCTCCTCCTCCTCTTCCTCTCGGCCTCTCGCTCCTCTCTCTGGTGTTTCTGTGTTTTTACTCCGATCTGAGGTTGTGTCTGTGAGCCGAGAGACGCCACCAGCAGCTCTTTGATTATCATTTTAAAAATCACACACCAGGATTAGTGTTGTTTCTCAGTTTAATTTCTTTCTTTGTGGCTTTGACGCTTTTTGCATTTGCCAGAAATATTTTCTACTTTTGCTTTGATTGTCATTTTCTGTGACTGTATTCATAATTTTCTCTCCCATCGCTCCACCTGGACCCAAAACCTCCTCGAGTGGCGTTTTAAAACATGTTGACGGATTGTTCTTTAAACACCCAACCCCCAATACAACGTTAATATATGTACATTATATACATTATTAAGTTAGACAATATAGGCCCATTCAATCACTCTGAATAAAAGCCAACAGCTGCTCTGAAGATGTACAGATACATATTTAACCTGAAATAAACAAATACAATTAAATATGATATCTTAAATGTACTTTCATTTTTCAATGCTTTTTGATTTGATAACTAAAAATAAATAAATATGTGAAAAATATCCAAAACTTAATAGTAAAATATGTGAAAAAAATATCTGAAAAATAAATATATCTTTAAATGTCTGAAAAATATTTTAAAAATGTCCAAAAATATCCAAAAATCTTTAGTTAAATTTGACAAAATGAGTGAAAAATGTTCGAAAAATATTTTTAAAATGTCCAAACAAATATCCGAAAATTATTAGTAAAATGTAAAAAAAATTGTGGAAATGTCCAAAAAATGTGAAAGAAATTCTGAAAATTATTTGAAAATTATTAATAAAATGTGAAGAAAAATTCAGAAAGAAATATTCCAAAAATATTAGTAAAATGTGAAAAATATTGTGAAAAATGTCCGAAAAAATATGAGAAAAAAAATCCTAAATTATATTTCCGAAAATTATTAGTAATGTACGTGAAAAATGTCCAAAAAAGATCTGAAAAATAATTAAAACTGTCCGAAAAATATCTAAATATTTTTAGTAAAATGTGAAAACATCACTGAAAAATGTCCGAAAAAAAGTTCTGAAAAATATTTTAAGAATGTCCGAAAAAATATTTTAAAATTAGTTAACTTTGAAAGAAATTTGCAAAAAATGTCCAAAATATATATGAAAACTATCTGAAAAATATGTGAAAAAATGTCCGAAAAAAATGTAATAAATGTCTGAAAAATATCTGAAATTGATGAGTAAAATGTGAACAAAGTTGGCAGCAAATATCAATATTTGCTGCCAACTTTTTGGAACCAGATATTTCTCATTTGTACAGCGTTTAGGTTTATTAAAGGAATATTGTAATAATATCACATGAAGTGGTGATCTGGTCCAGAGTGGAGCCGTGAGGAGCTGCTCTGACTGTAAGCTGCTTCTCTGCTGTCTCTCTACCACTCTCTCTCTAGCTCTCTCTCTACCTCTCTCTACCACTCTCTACCACTCTCTCTCTCTACCTCTCTACCACTCTCTCTCTCTATCTCTCTACCTCTCTACCACTCTCTCTCTCTCTCTCTCTCTCTCTCTCCACCACTCTCTCTCTCTACCACTCTCTCTCTCTCTCCCTCTCTGTCTGTCTGTCTGTCTGTGTCTCTCTATCCATCCGTCTCTCTCTGTGTCCCTCTGCTCTCTGTCTGTCTCTCTCTCTCTCTCTCTCTCTCTGCTCTTTGTCTCTCTCTCTCTGTCCCTCTGCTCTCTCTCTGTCCCTCTCTCTCTCTGTCCCTCTGCTCTCTCTCTGTCCCTCTCTCTCTCTCTCTCTCTGTCCCTCTCTCTCTCTCTCTGTCCCTCTCTCTCTCTCTGTCCCTCTGCTCTCTCTCTGTCCCTCTCTCTCTCTCTGTCCCTCTGCTCTCTCTCTGTCCCTCTCTCTCTCTCTCTCTCTGTCCCTCTCTCTCTCTCTGTACCTCTCTCTCTCTCTGTCCCTCTGCTCTCTCTCTGTCCCTCTCTCTCTCTCTGTCCCTCTGCTCTCTCTCTGTCCCTCTGCTCTCTCTCTGTCCCTCTCTCTCTCTCTGTCCCTCTGCTCTCTCTCTGTCCCTCTCTCTCTCTGTCCCTCTGCTCTCTCTCTGTCCCTCTGCTCTCTCTCTGTCCCTCTCTCTCTCTGTCCCTCTGCTCTCTCTCTGTCCCTCTCTCTCTCTCTGTCCCTCTGCTCTCTCTCTGTCCCTCTCTCTCTCTCTGTCCCTCTGCTCTCTGTCTGTCTCTCTGTCTGTCTCTCTCTCTCTGCCGGGTCTCTGACATCCATCCGTCCGTCTCCCTCCTATCTCTCTGTCCATCCAGGCTGGATTGATGTGACGTGGGATGCTGGCGGCTCTAACTCTTACCGTATGGGCGCTGAAGGGAAGTTTGACCTCAAGCTTGCTCCAGGGTACGACCCTGAGTCGGCTGCCACAGCGCCGTCACCCAAACCTGTCTCATCCACTGTTTCAGGCCCCGCCTCCTCCACGGTGGGACCCTCCGCGACGCCGGCGGCCAGCGGCGGCACCACCACCACCACCTCGTCCTCGTCCTCCTCCACCTCGTCCTCCTCGCAGCAGCAGTCCTGGAGCAGCCTGGTGAAAAATAACTGTCCCGACAAGGGCGGGGCCACGTCGCTGGGCGGGGCCAGCTCCTCCAGCAGGAAGGGCAGCAGCAGCTCCGTCTGCAGCGTCGCCTCTTCCTCCGACATCAGCCTGAGCTCGTCCGCCGGGCTGCCGGGCGCCGGCGGCCTGCGCCTGGAGAGGAGGGCCGAAGGGCTGCTGCTGGACCAGGGCTCCGCGGTGGGAGGAGTCACGGGGGTCGGGGTCGGCTCCGACGGACACCAGCACGAGCCCATCGTCGTGCTGTCCTCCGCGGCGGAGGGCGGGTCCGGCTCGGCGTCCAGCACGGGCACGCTCACCGCCGACACGCCCGCCTCCGGCGACGAAGCCAGAAACAAGGACTCGTCCGCCGACCCGGCGACGGCGATCTCCATGGGGCTGGTGAGCGTGAGCTCCCCCGACGTCAGCTCGGTGTCGGAGTCGTCCAGCAAGGACGCGCCCTCCCAGAGGCCTCTGTGCTCGGCGGCTAACGCCCGGCTCTCCGTCAGCTCCCTGCTGGCTGCCGGCGCCCCCATGAGCTCCAGCGCCAGCGTGCCCAACCTGTCATCACGGGAGGCCAGCCTCATGGAGTCCTTCGTCCGCCGCGCGCCCAACATGTCACGAACCAACGCCACCAACAACATGAACCTGAGCCGCAGCAGCAGCGACAACAACACCAACACGCTGGGCAGGAACGTCATGAGTACTGCCAGTGAGTACTACACTAATACTACTCTGTAACTGTCAGGGAGTACTGCAGTATTACTACACTAATACTACTCTGTAACTGTCAGGGAGTACTGCAGTATTACTACACTAATACTACTCTGTAACTGTCAGGGAGTACTGCAGTATTACTACACTAATACTACTCTGTAACTGTCAGGGAGTACTGCAGTATTACTACACTAATACTACTCTGTAACTGTCAGGGAGTAATACTACACTTAATTAAGTCTCTTTTTGAAAGACTAGTTGGAAAAACAATCACAACCCTAGTCCTAATAATAATAATAATAATAATAATTGTAATAATACTTCTACTATTACTACTAATAATAATTGTAATATTAATAATAATTGTAGTAATAATACAAATAATTGTTATAATAATAATAGTAATAATAATAACAATTGTAATAATAATTGTACTACTACTACTAATAATAATAATAATAATTATAATAATTATAATTGTAGTAATAATAAAAATAATTGTAATAATAAAAGTAATAATAATAACTGTAATAATTGTAATACTACTACTACTAATAATTGTAATTGTAATAATAATCCGCTCTGTAGTGACTGTAATCTGACCCTCACTAGGGGTCACGTGTCTAAGACACCGTGTTAATAAGATATACAGCTGATCTTTATCAGCATTTCATTCATATCTGTGAAGACTAAATTAAATATTTATTTTGAAAGCGTCAGGGAGGAGAAAACGCAACAACATCTGTCAAAAAGAGAAGACTATTAATTATGAATGACTGTTAAAAATACATAATATATATTAAAAGTTCATAAAAATATCAGGAAATAATCTTAACTTCAGTATTTGGGTTAATTGTAGAGTTAATCTGTACTGTTATTATACACTGAATATTATATTAAATATTCATAAAACCTGTCAGTTTGCTCCGTGATAGAGAAGAGGTCCTTTAAGGATAAAGGTAACGGAGACATCTCAGAGCGTCTCAGCCTCAAGACACCTGAGACTGACCTGAGACATCTCAGAGCGTCTCAGCCTCAAGACACCTGAGACCGACCTGAGACATCTCAGAGTGTCTCAGCCTCAAGACACCTGAGACCGACCTGAGACATCTCAGAGTGTCTCAGCCTCCAGACACCTGAGACCGACCTGAGACATCTCAGAGTGTCTCAGCCTCCAGACACCTGAGACCGACCTGAGACATCTCAGAGTGTCTCAGCCTCCAGACACCTGAGACTGACCTGAGACATCTCAGAGCATCTCAGTCTCCAGACACCTGAGACTGACCTGAGACCAGCTGCTCTGAGCATCCTCAGCCAATCAGCAGCTGGATGTTAACGAGCTTCACCTGCTGCTGCTTCTGTCTCTCTGGTTCCTGACCAACTAACCTCTTTCCCTCCCTCCTTTTCTCTCCCCTCCCTCCTTCCCTCCTTTCCTCTCCCTCCCTCCCTCCTTTTCTCTCCCTCCCTCCCTCCTTTTCTCTCTTCTCTCTCCCTCCCTCCCTCCCTCCCTCCCTCCCTCCTTTCTTCTCCCCCCTCCTTTCCTTTCCCCTCCCTCCACCTCCCTCCTTTCCTCTCCCTCCCTACTTTCCTCTCCCTCCGTTTCCTCTCCTCTCCCTCCCTCCCTCCCTCCCTCTCTCTCTACCTCCTTCCCTCCCTCCCTCTTTTCCTCCCTCTCTCCCTCCCTCCCTCCCTCCATTCCTCTCCCTCCCTCCCTCCATTCCTCTCCTTCCCTCCCTCCCTCTTTTCCTCCCTCTCTCCCTCCCTCCCTCCCTCCTTTCCTCTCCCTCCCTCCCTCCATTCCTCTCCCTCCCTCTCTCCCTCCCTCCCTCCCTCTGGTTGTTTGTTTGCAGCTTCTCCTCTCATGGGCGCTCAGAGCTTTCCTAACCTCACCAGCACCGGCACCACCTCCACCGTTACCATGTCAACCTCCATAGTAACCAGCAGCAATAACGTAGCCACGGCCACCACGGGGCTGTCGGTGGGCCAGTTGCTAAGCAACACCCTGACGACCAGCCTGACGTCCACGTCCAGCGAGAGCGACACGGGCCAGGAGGCCGAGTTCTCGCTCTACGGTTGGTGACCTCGCGCACACACACACACACACACACACACACACACACACACACACACACACACACACACACACACACACACACACACACACAGAGCCTGCTTCCACTAAACTGCTGTCTAACTGTTTTTACATCAGAGCAGATCAGCAGCTAAAATATCACTTTAATTATTTATTAATACTTGATTAATAAACTGGTTTTCTGCAGGTGAACATACAAGTTAAATAGAGCAGAATAATAATAATAATAATAAGTATAATAAGAAAAAGATATTTTCATTATCGATGATTTCATCTTTTAGACTATAAAACATCCAGAATATTAATAAATCCTCTTTATGAGCAGAGCTGGTCTCAGTTTAGATATTTGGATCGATACCACAGTTTGTGGTTCTATCGCCTAAATGATTCTGATATTTTAATATATCATATTTAATATATTTTAGGGCTGTCGATCGATTATTATACCCGGGGTCTGAATTTAACTTTTTTCACTTACTTTTTTTTTTTTGTATCTGCCACTCAGAAATCTGTGTTCAATGAAGGAATAACATTTTAGATGTGAAGTCATTCAGTGTTCGATATATTTAACATCATAAACATTATATACACGGTGAATTACAGTGTTAATATTACACCGTGGAGGGGGGGTAGTGCACACAGTACTGTACTTTGTTATTGTCATCTATAGTGGTTATTTGCATAAAAACACACAATTCAAATGATTAGGATTTTTTAAATATTTGCTTTAATAAAAAATAACCTTGGTAAGTTGTTATGAAATTAAACAGGTCATAATCTCTCTAATATCTATTTATATTGATGAAAACATCTCCTTCAAAAACAACTGGATTTATTCAAGTTTCTCATTAAAAACGTAATTTTGCAAGGTTACATTTGAACGCATCATGATAACGTTGTAGTTTACCTTCACCCAATGGTAATTTTTCCTGAGTTGACTTTGAACGCCTCATAATAATAACTCAATGGCACCTCCGTTAACGTCGGTATCTCCGGTATTTAACCAACCAGGACTGAGCTGCTAACGGCTGCTAAGTGCTAACGTTACTAACTCTCCTCCTGCTGATTCATCACAGGTTTGTTGTTCACAGTGTCTCTTTATCAGGTAGAAATAGGGTGCGTCGCCTCAGGTTTAGTAGCGCCACTGAAACATGATACGGCGTGCGTACATGTCATTGTGCAGCGTAACTGTGGGAAAGCATCAGTAAGAGGAGTCGATAGTCACGGAGGCGTGAGATGCCAAGAAAGTGGACAACTACGGTTCTCTGTTTCCATCTCTAGCGTTTATCCTGCCTGCCAAAGTGGCGGCTGTCCTGATGATTTCACCGCCACTGCCAACAGTTTACCACCATTTGGCGGCTGGCGGCTGGCGGGTGCTACTTTCAGACCCTGATTAGAAGTGATTATCAGGACTAGAGGTCGAGGTCCAGGGTGAAAGAAGGTGGACATAGTTGGGGTCGGAGGTCACAGAGAGGAACTCTGGTTCGGGGTCAGAGGTCACTGAGTCACAGACTCACCTGCTGCTGCTGGAATAAATAAATAAATGAATAAATAAATGACATGATGAAATATTTCTAAAATTAAAAGTAATGGCTGACACTCAATATTTCCTCTTTATACTATTTGATGGTGTTTTATTTTAACTTCAGTGTCACTACGCATTGAAGTTGTGCTTGTTTTAGTATGTTTGTATGCACTTCCATTTATTTGATCTGTTGTAAAGAGTTTGTTCTTTTATATGTGTGGTTGTTTCACCGGCTTTATAAGAGTTTATTTCTCTTCTCCATCTGACTTCATCAGTAGCGCTGTCAATCAATTAAGATAGTTAATCACACATGTTTTATCTGTTCATAATGAACCTTAAAGGGAGATTAGTCCAGTATTTACTACTCTTATCAACATGGGAGTGGGCAAATATGCTGCTTTATGCAAATGTATGTTTATATTTATTATTGTAAATCAATGAACAACACAAATCAATGACAGATATTGATCCAGAAACCCTCACAGGTACTGCATTTAGCATAAAACAATATGCTCCAATCATAACATGGCAAACTGCAGCCCAACAGGCAACAACAGCTGTCAGTGTGTCAGTGTGCTGACTTGACTATGACTTGCCCCAAACTGCATGTGATGATCATAAAGTGGGCATGTCTGTAAAGGGGAGACTCGTGGGTACCCATAGAACCCATTTACATTCACACATCTGGAGGTCAGAGGTCAAGGGAGAGTTATTTAACCTCCTTCATGACCAGCTAGTCTGACCTGGTTGGTACCGATGGATTCATCAGGTTCTAGAGTTTACTGTGACACCAGGATCGGACTTTTCTTCTGCCTTTCTTTCTGACATTTTTAGACATTTTTCAAACTTTTTTTGTCATTTATTTAAACTTTTTTCAGACTTTTTTAAGGACATTTTTAGACTTTTTTCAGATTTGTTATTGGACATTTTTCAGACATTTCTTTGGACAAAAAGCCTCACACATTCACATATCTGGAGGTCAGAGGTCAAGGGACCCCTTGAGTATGACGTGTTATTTATAAGCGTTTGAATACAGACGTGTTGAAGGCGTGTTGGTGGTCAACCTTTCATAAATCTATCAGTGTGGACTTTAAGATGTTCCTTTGCTCCCTGGACCAACATTATGTCTCCGTCTCTTTTTAACCTC
Organism: Sebastes umbrosus; assembly: GCF_015220745.1. NCBI lineage: Eukaryota > Metazoa > Chordata > Actinopteri > Perciformes > Sebastidae > Sebastes > Sebastes umbrosus. The sequence continues at coordinate 31,842,854 of NC_051284.1, read as the reverse complement.
CTGCAGACTTCCTGGACAGCTGTCGTGCCAACACGCTATTGGCCGAGCTGGACGACGAGGAGGACCTCCCGGAGCCCGACGACGACGATGACGAGAACGAAGACGACAATCAGGAGGACCAGGAGTACGAGGAGGTTCTGGTAATAGACCTCTTATTCTTTTTATTTATTCATGTGTCACAGAATGGTACCTGTAGATCATCACTCACCTGGCGCCATGAGTCGCCAGTAACAGGAAGTGATGTCAGAGGGTGTGATGAGTGTGTGTGTGTGTGTGGCGGCTGTCTCGCAGGAGGAGGAGGAGTACGAGACCAAAGGAGGTCGCAGGAGGACGTGGGACGACGACTTCGTCCTGAAGAGACAGTTCTCTGCTCTGGTCCCCGCCTTCGACCCCCGACCAGGAAGAACCAACGTCCAGCAGACCACCGACCTGGAGATCCCCATGCCAGGTACCACGCGCACACGCACGCACGCACGCACGCACGCACGCACGCACGCACGCACACACACCAACACCACAGAACCCTAAAATACCTCTCGGTAACGTTTAAGTGGAACACAAACCAAAAACAATTCATATATTTTCGGACTTTTTTCAAAATTCAGTTTTTTTTCAAATACTTTACGAATAATTTTTAGACTTTTTTTTTCTTATATTTTTCTTTTTTTTCATATTTAACTAATATGTTTTAGATATTTGTTGGATATTTTTCACTATTTTATTTCACATTTTAAAAAAATATTTCAAACTTTTTTAACATATTTTACTCATTATTTTTAGACATTTTTCAGACTTTTTTCACAAATGTTTTTGACATAATTTTCTAATAATTGAGAAATTTTTCCCATATTTTTCAAACATTTTTCAGTAACCTTTTTACATATTTTACTTATGATTTCAATATTTTTCACACAGTTTACTATTCAATTTCAGATATTTTTCAGACATTTTTCAGTTATATTTTTTCGACGTTTTTTACTCAATTTTCCCAAATTTTACTAATATGTTTCGATTATTTTCAGACAGTTTTCACACATTTTTTCATGTTTTACTAATAATTTTCAGATATTTTTCTGATTTTTTTTGCATTCTTTGTATTTATATTCTTAATATATTACGAATATTTTCAGACATTTTGCTCTTAAATTTTTCACATATTTTACAACAATTTTCCCACATTCTTTGAATATTTTTCACTATTTTTTCCCACGTATTTTACTACTTGGATCTGGTTTAAGATTGTACGGAAACTGATGCACAGAGTTGGTTTTATACCTGATCATTTTAATTATTTAGAGCTTTGTATCGTAGTAATATTCTGTTCTGATGCTGTATTCAGTCTCATGCTTCCATGCTCACTTAGTTCACTATTTATTATTTAGTACATATTTATTTATTATTCAGCAAATGTGCAATATCCAGAGGTGCAACTCTCTTACTGTTTTCTATCTTTCTTCTGTCAGGAACTCCTCGTTCGGAGGTCCAGGAGGAGGTGGAGTGTGCTCCGTCTCCTCACCTCTCTCTCACGCTGAAGGTAAGACGACCACCAACATCACATAATAAATCATTTATCAGAAAGATTCAGGAAACGTAGTCGCTTCATAAAAGACGTTTTAAAGTTGTTCAGTAAAATGACGACGTGGAGCTCAGTCTGTGAGGTTTAAAGTTTAAAAACCACATGTCAGAGTTCTTTGAGCGTATAAATGTTAAGAGCTGCTCGTGTTTGTGCATTCAGGTGGCGGGTCTGGGTACGACCCGGGAGGTGGAGCTTCCTTTGTCCAACTACAAGTCCACCATCTTCTACTACGTCCAGCGGCTGCTGCAGCTGTCCTGCAACGGAGCCGTGAAGACGGACAAGCTGCGACGCATCTGGGAGCCCACGTACACGTAAGAGCCGGAGGGGCGGAGGTTCACATCTGATGTTAACTGTCTGATCGTTTCACTGACGTCTGAGTGTATTTTTATTTTTTCAGCATTTTTTTGTATATGCACATGACTTTTCCACTAAATTTTTCACATATTTTCAGTAATATGTTTCAGATATTTTTTGGCATTTTTCATACATTTTTCCGCATATCTTACTAACATTTTTCAGACATTTTTTCACACAGTTTACTAATACTTTTCACACATTTTTCAGACATTTTTTCCACGTATTTTACTAAATTTTTCACTAATCGTTACACATATTTTAATATGAATTTTCAGACATTTTTCGGACATTTTTCAGTAGTATTTTTGTCCTTCTTCATTATTTTTTTCACGATTTCACATTTGTTCACTTACATTTTTCTAATATTTTTCGGACTTTTTTTTCACACAGTTTACTAATATTATTCAGATATTTTTCACAATTTTTCACAATTTTTTCCACGTATTTTACTACATTTTTCACAATTTTTTCACTAATTGTTTCAAATATTTTACTAATGTTTTGAATATTTTTCGAACATTTTTTCACACAGTTTACTAATACTTTTCAGATGTTTTTCGGAAATTTTTTTCCAGCATTTTTTGGTATATATATATATATGACTATTATGTTTTTACTAATATGTGTTTCTTGTGTTGGATTCGTTCTGCAGGATAATGTACAGAGAGCTGAAGGACTCTGACAAAGAGAAGGAGAGCGGAAAGATGGTGAGTCACCTCTCCGTTTTCTCTTTGAGTTAAAGAAACCAAACTTGTGTTCTGATTATATGCAACTTTAATATTTCCCTGAATAATAAATAAATAAAATGAAGCAGAATATTAACACATCTCACAATAGACTAATGTAAATAGAGACATTATAGACCGCTTTCAGTAATATTTAAGTGGAACACAAACCAAACTCATTTTTCACGTATTGTTTTTCACATACTTTATTCATAATTTCTGGATATTTTTTTCTTAAATATTTTTACAATTCTTTTCCACATATTTAACTACTATCTTTCACATGTTTGTTGGAATTTTTTTTCACATTTTACTAATTACATTGCACTTATATTTCACATATTTCACTGATCATTTTTGGACATTTTTCACTGATATTGTCACATATTTTACTAATATGTTTTGAATATTTTTGGTCATTTTTCACAAAGCTTTTCACACAGTCTACTATTTTTCAGATATATTTTTCAAATTTTCTAACATTTTTCATCATTTCACATGTTTCAGATATTTTCATAATTTTTCATAATTTTCTTTTCATATTTTTTGGACATTTTTTCAGCATTTTTTGGACCTATATTACCAATATGTTTTGGATATCTTTGGACATTTTTCACTTATTCATTTCTCAAATATTTTTGTAAATTTTTCTCACTATTCTTTC
>NC_051284.1:31831786-31839332 GCF_015220745.1 Sebastes umbrosus | reverse complement strand
TTTTTCACTTTTCATTCAAATATTTTTTTAAATTTTTCTCACTATTCTTTTCCACATATTTGACTACTTAGGTTTACGACTTGGTAAAAGACTTTATAGAAACTCTTGCACACACTTTAATATTTCCTGAATAAAAACAAATCAAATGAAGCAGATATTAACACATCTCACATTAGATTCATTTAAATAGAGACAATTTAGACTGCAAACTCACTAATCATATATTAATAAACGTAAAATATACATTTGTATATCAGAATTATTTCTGGAGCATCAACTTGTGAAGTCTGAAGCCCACCTGACCTCTGACCTTTTGCCTTCCTCCGGACCTGTGTGAACACAGCATCAGTATATCAGGGGGTCGTTCCGGCGGTCTCAGCCCGATCTCGATCTCAGCCAATCAGAGCAGTGAGATCCTGTGCGTCGCCCGGGAGATGGCGCAGGCTAAGGCCGGCTGCAGCCAGAACGCCTGCGGGGTGGAGGACGTCCTGCAGCTGCTCGGCATCCTCTACATCATCGGAGGAGACGGCGCCTCCAACGCTCGCCGCTGCAGGAGGTACGGACACACACACACTATAACACACACACACATATAACACACACGTTTACGGCTCTATTTAGATTTTTAAGATTTTCTTCTCAGCGTATGAAATGAAAGACATTTCTTAAATACATTAAAAGACTGAGTGCACAGCGTCGTCGGGGACTCGTCAGACCGTCTGTTTAAAATCTTCATTGGATCATAGCTGCACTTTTATTCTGCGCAAACAACAAATATTAACTGTGAAACAATATAAAAAAAAAAAATCAGAAATAGCAATCACTTGCGTACAGATGTCTGATTACTGAATGTATGTTATATATATATTATATTTGTGTAACTTTGACAGCCCTAATAAGTAAATAAATAATTATAGAAATATAGAAAACAAATAACAAAATATAAAAGAATACTTATATAATTTTCAATTATTTTCACATTTATTTGTTCATTTATATATTAATTTGTGTATTTAAAGAAAAGAAAAAAATATATGTTTGCATATAAATTACTCATTTTTTTCTGTATATTTAAAAAAAAAATGATTTAATTGTAATATATGAATATTTATATATTTTATCCCTTACTAGAAATATATATTTATTTATTTATTTTGTATATATAAATTACTCATTACTCATACAGTTTTTTCTGTATTATTTGTATTATTTTTATATAATGTAATTTGTTTATTTTATCCCTTATTTTTTATTATATAAAATGACAGAAAATATATATTTATTTATTTTTGTACATATAAATTACTCAGTACTCATAAATCTTTTCTGTACATATTTTTTATTTTATATAATGTAATTTATTTATTTTTTTATCTCTTATTCTTTTCTTTATTACTTTTGCTTTTCCTGAAGGGTCAAGCTGTCAATCAGCTGGCCGTGGGCGGGGCTTCCTGCCCACATGATGCTTGAGACGGGTCTATCTGCAGCCTCGCAGGCTTTCTGTTTGTGATGATCCGTTTGAGGTTTAAATCTTTGTTTTGTTTTGTGTATGTAGATTTTGATGAGCTGCAGTTCAACGCGTCTCCAGAGGAGTTCACCATAAGAAGATCACAACCAAGATTCTGCAGCAGATCGAGGTGAGTTCAGGAAACACTTCCCGTGTGTTGACGGCGTGTGACGGCAGCCGGATGCTGATGTGAGCGTCTCCTTGTTTCCCAGGAGCCTCTTGCGCTGGCCAGCGGCGCTCTGCCCGAGTGGTGTGAACAGCTCACCTCCAAGTGTCCTTTCCTCATCCCCTTCGAGACCCGGCAGCTCTACTTCACCTGCACCGCGTTCGGAGCGTCCAGGTGAGTCTGGAGTCATGGTGACCTCTAACTCCTGAACCAGAGGTCCTGTCTGTGACCTCTAACCCCTGAAACCAGAGGTCCTGTCTGTGACCTCTAACCCCTGAACCAGAGGTCCTGTCTGTGACCTCGGACCCCAACTGTGTCCACCTTCTTCCACCCTGAAACCTCGACCTTCAGTCCTGACCTGTGACCTTGACTAGAGACCCTCTGCCGCCTGTCCTTGACCATTTATTTTCACATTTATTTGTGTCATTTATATATAATTTGTGTATTTTAAAAAATATATATATATTTTTTGCTATTATTTAAAAAAAAAAAAATTCTGTATATTTTAAAACAATGGATTTAATTGTAATATATTCATAATTTATATATTTTATCCCTTACTAAAAATATATATTTATTATTTTTTGTATATATAAATTATTAATTACTCATACATTTTTTTCTGTACATATTTTTTTATTTTTACATAATAAAATGTATTTTCATCCCTTATTTGTCCTTATATAAAATGACAGAAATATTATATTTATATATTTATTTATTTGTACATATAAATTATAATTTTTTTATTTTTATATAATATAATTTGTTTATTTTTATCCCTGATTTTTATCCTTGACCTTTGACCTCTGCCCCCCCGGCGTGTCCACAGGGCGATCGTGTGGCTGCAGAACCGGCGGGAGGCGACCATGGAGCGCTCTCGCCGTCCACCACGGTGCGGCGGGACGACCCCGGAGAGTTCAGGGTGGCCGGCTCAAACACGAGCGAGTCAAAGTCCCCCGAGGAGAAGCCATGATGGAGTGGCCGAGTCCGTCATGCAGCTGCACGCCGACAGGAAGTCGTGCTGGAGGTGAGACGTCGACACGCGGAGAGGAACAGCTGGGACCTCGTTTATTTTATACGAGACATTCAGATAGACAGCAGAGTTTATAGTCACTCTCTTCTTCTGGAGCTTTCTGTGTGTGTGTGTGTGTTTCTTATGTGTGTGTTTTGTGTGCAGGTGGAGTTCCAGGGCGAGGAGGGGACGGGTCTGGGTCTACTCTGGAGTTATATGCTCTGGTGGCAGCAGAGTTCCAGAGGACGTCTCTGGGATCTGGCTGTGTGACGACGACTTCCCCGACCACGAGTCCCGACAGGTAGAGTCCCGTCCGGGTTTCCTTTCTAAACGCCGAGCTCTCCGGTTTAAACCTCGGCGGTCCTCTGATCCCCGTCCTGCGTCTCTGTGTTTCAGGTGGACCTGGGCGGCGGTCTGAAGCCTCCCGGTTTCTACGTGCAGCGCTCCTGCGGCCTGTTCCCGGCCCCGTTCCCTCAGGACAGCGAGGAGCTGGAGCGCATCACCAAGCTCTTCCACTTCCTGGGCGTCTTCCTGGCCAAGTGCATCCAGGACAACCGGCTGGTGGACCTGCCCGTCTCCCAGCCCTTCTTCAAGCTGCTCTGCATGGGAGACATCAAGTCCAACATGAGCAAGCTGCTGTACCGGAGCCGTGGCTCGCCGCAGGGTCACGACCCCGACCGGCCGCACACGCAGCCCTACCTGCTGCTGTCCGAGGTCCGGTCCGAGGCGTCCACCGAGGACAGCCAGGAGACGTACTCCGTGGGCAGCTTCGACGACGACTCCAAGTCCGAGTTCATCATGGACCCCCCAAAACCAAAACCACCAGCCTGGTACCACGGCATCCTCACCTGGGACGACTTCCAGCTGGTCAACCCGCACAGGTGAGACACACAGAGAGAGAGAGAGAGAGGGAGGGAGTGAGAGGGACGAGAGAGAGTGAGAGGGACGGAGAGGGAGAGAGAGAGAGGGACGGAGCGGGAGAGGGAGAGAGAGGGACGGAGCGGGAGAGAGAGAGAGGGACGGAGAGGGGGAGGGGGAGAGAGAGAGGGACGGAGCGGGGAGAGAGAGGGACGGAGAGAGAGAGAGGGACGGAGAGGGAGAGAGAGAGGGACGGAGAGAGAGAGAGGGACGGAGAGGGAGAGGGAGAGAGAGGGACGGAGCGGGAGAGAGAGAGAGGGACGGAGAGGGAGAGGGGGAGAGAGAGAGGGACGGAGCGGGAGAGAGAGAGAGGACGGAGAGGGAGAGAGAGAGGGACGGAGAGAGAGAGAATGCGCCTTGTGAATACGCTCTATTAACCGTCTATTAACAGTCTATAAAGATGTTATAAGTGGTTTATAACACTATAATGCTTCATTTCTCTCTCACTCCTCCTCTTCCTTCTCCTCCTCCTCTTCCTCCTCTTCCTCTCTCTCCTCCTCCTCCTCTTCCTCTCTCTCCTCCTCCTCCTCCTCCTCTTCCTCTCTCTCCTCCTCCTCTTCCTCCTCTTCCTCTCTCTCCTCCTCCTCCTCTTCCTCTCTCTCCTCCTCCTCTTCCTCTCTCTCCTCCTCCTCTTCCTCCTCCTCCTGCTCCTCCTCTTCCTCCTCCTCCTCTCCCTCCTCTTCCTCCTCCTCCTGCTCCTCCTCCTTCCTCTCTCTCCTCCTCCTCTTCCTGCTCCTCCTCTTCCTCTCTCTTCTCTTCCTCCTCCTCCTCCTCGTCTTCTTCCTCCTGCAGGGCTAGCTTCCTGAAGGAGGTCAAGGAGCTGGCGGTGAAGAGGAGGCAGATATTGTCCAGTAAGAGTTTATCTGAAGACGAGAAGAACACCAGACTTCAGGACCTGATGCTGAGGAACCCGCTGGGCTCCGGACCCCCCCTCAGTATCGAGGACCTCGGGTAGGACCCGCTCTGCAACACACACACACACACACACACAGCATCTGGTCTCCATGACAACGACCCGGCAGCTCCAGTGTTATCTCCAGCTTTTCCTCAGGACACGTTGTCTTTAGATGTGAGAGGGAGTCAGTCCGGTCCGGTCAGTCCGGTCTGGTCCGGTCAGTCCGGTCTCCATCAGACTAACTACGTGTTGTTTGGTTCTCCTCAGGTTGAACTTCCAGTTCTGTCCGTCCTCCAAGGTTCACGGTTTCTCAGCTGTGGATCTGAAAACCAACGGAGACGACGAGGTAAAGGTCATCTTCTAAAGGTCGTCTCTGCTGCTGATGGATGAACATCTGTAGAAGGATGAAATCTGTAGAAGGATGAACAATCTGTAGAAGGATGAACAATCTGTAGAAGGATGAACAATCTGTAGAAGGATGAACATCTGTAGCTTGTCGTCATGGTGACGTGTTGTTGTGTCTCAGATGGTGACCATGGAGAACGCCGAGGAGTACGTGGAGCTGATGTTTGACTTCTGTATGCACCACGGCATCCAGAAACAGATGGAGGCCTTCAGAGGTAATCCATCATACTGCTTCCTGGATGCTGCCGTTACCATGACGACGCTGTGATGATGTGATGGAGGCAGAAAGAAAAACACAATGACAGCTTCTACTGTTTTAGTCCAGATCAGATCAACTGATTCTCCTCTCTCTCTCTCCTCCTCCCCTCCCCTCCTCTCCTCTCCTCTCCTTCTCTCCTCTCCCTCCTCTCCTCTCCTCTCTCCTCCCTCTCCCCTCCTCTCCTCTCTCTCTCCTCCTCCTCTTCTCCTCTCCTCCTCCTCCTCTCCTCTCCTCTCCTCTCTCCTCCCCTGTCTCCTCCTGCTCCTCTTCTCCTCCTCCTGCTCCTCTCCTCTCCTCCTCTCCTCTCCTCTCCTTTGTCTCCTCCCTTGTCTCCTCCTCTCCTCTCCTCCTCCTCAGAGGGATTCAATCGAGTGTTCCCGATGGAGAAGTTGAGCTCTTTCAGCCATAAGGAGGTTCAGATGATCCTCTGTGGCAACCAATCACCGTCCTGGACGTCTGATGACATCATCAACTACACAGAACCAAAGCTGGGTTACACCAGAGACAGGTGAGTGGTTCCTGGTTCCTGGTTCCTGATTCCTCACGGCAGCTGTTAGCAGAAGGCTAAACTATTAGCAACCCTTTCTCTCCGTCTCTGAAACGCTTCTCCGATATTGTCCGACTCTTTTTCTGACTGACTTCACTGAAGGATAGTTATAACACGTCACCATGGTTACTAACAGGAGGGGAGGGGGCTACAGGTACCAGCTCCAACGTTTGCTAAAGAAACCTCTTTGTCTCTCCTCTTCAGTCCCGGCTTCCTGCGGTTCGTCAGAGTTTTATGCGGGATGTCGTCTGACGAAAGGAAAGCGTTCCTTCAGTTCACCACCGGCTGCTCCACGCTGCCACCCGGCGGCCTCGCCAACCTGCACCCCCGCCTCACCATCGTCAGGAAGGTAAACTCCTCCTCACTTTTATTCCCCTAAAGTTATGACTTTATTCTCGTAATATTACGACTTTTTTCTCGTAAACCTACGACATTATTCTCAAAATGTCCGATGTTCTTTCCGTCTACGTGGCCGTGATACTCGTCGTAACTTCCAGCTGGAGTGAAGTTGTTTTTATTTTAATTTTTTTTAGTGTGAATATGATTGTGTACGTTGTCGGTGTATTTTTTGCTGACGATGAGCCCGTTGTTGTATGTGCGTGCGTGTGATTGGCTGCAGGTGGACGCCACCGACTCCAGCTACCCGTCGGTCAACACGTGCGTCCACTACCTGAAGCTTCCTGAATATTCCTCCGAGGACATCATGAGAGAGCGTCTGTTAGCCGCCACCATGGAGAAAGGCTTCCACCTCAACTGACCTCTGACCTCCGCCACACTGAGCATGCTCCTCAAGTCCGTCTCGCCGCCACCGCCACCCCGCCCCGCCGCGTGATTGACAGATCAGCCGGGAAGCAGCCGACTGACTGACTGACTGACGGAGGACGAGGAGGAGGATTTATGTTGCAGAATAAAATGAAAGAAAAGCTCACATCCTTAACCCCTCGCCTCCTTCCCTCATCTCCTTCATCTTCATCCTCCTCCTCACTCACCTGAGCGTGTGCGTGTGTGTGTGTGTGTGGACCCTCCTCCTCCTCTTCCTCAGTTTAGTGCCTGGTTTGACTCGTAGCTTCTTGTTTTCAGTTCCTCCTCCTCCAAACAATCATGCTTCCCTCTCCTCTCTTTCTTTTATTGCTCTTTGTTTCCGTGTGTGTGCGACAGGTTTTCTTTTTTTTTTTTGGGTTGTTTCTGACCGGCTGTAGAGGTCAAAGGTCAGAGTGCATTTGGTGTTTCTTTTACTTAATGAAGCTATAGAGACAAAAAAAAAACACTGGTTGTGTGCGAGGCACATCTGAAGAGAAAAGCTCTGCTCTCCCTCTTGTATTTTCTTTGTATATTATTATAAACATTTATTTAACTCAAGTTGCAGTTTGAGGTAAAACAGATATTTTCAAATGTGTATGCTCCAAAAAAAATAATCATTAAAATGTTTGCAAAGTATGAAGTAAAGACGGAGTCCTGTGGTCTGTGGAGGAAGTCAGGTTTTAATCATCCTGTCTAGCAGCCAGCAGGGGGCGATGAGTCTACTGCTCTCTTCATCTATTACCTCAGGAAACATCGGAATCATCCCTTTATGTTTCAAGTCTTCTTCAACACAGCATGATGTTCATTTAGAGTCACATACACCATAAAGCAGGGGATGCTTTAGGGCGGGGCTACCTGCTGATTGACAGGTCGCTACCACGCCGTTGTCCGTGTTTTCATCTTGCAACTTTAACCCTTTCAGTGTGTTTTCACTTCATCACAGTTAATTAGAACATTTTGGTCGCCTTAAAATGTTTAATTCAGCATTCAGTTGTACTTGGCTCCGCCCTCTAGTGTCTTAGCTCCGCCCTCT